>NC_138559.1:2510399-2735399 GCF_964273705.1 Natrix helvetica
GTCTCTATAGCTCTCAGTAGAATTATCTAACTGGTTTTTATTTTCAGCTTTTTTTCCCCCACCCATGTTAATGTCATTTGTGTTTCTCTTTGTCAGTTCCTCTTCTACTTCCTGTTCTATATATTTCAATGATTTTTCTGGTTCTTTAATACCTTTTAGCATTGTATGTGCATTGAAGAAGCTTTTTTTTAAATAAGCAGTGAAACATTTCAAATAAAAAGGGGAAGAAGTTCCAAGTGCCATGACTCAACTTACTGTATTTTTCGGAGTATAAGACGCTCCGAAGTATAAGATGCACCTAGATTTTGAGGGAGGAAAACAAGGGAAAAATATCTGCTTCTGCCTCCCAGCAATTTGCCTCCTGGCACAAACAGTACAGACAATATACACGGTTTGTAGTGTTATATTTCAGAATACACTTGTACAGATGCTGTTACAATTGATGTGCTTTCTGGAAGTATAATTATTCTCTGCTATTTAAAAGAAGGTACAAGAGCACGGGGCTTACCTCCTTGCAGCAAACAGCCTGATTAGCACAACAACAACAAAAATCTGCCTCCCAGCAATTTGCCTCATGAAGCAAACAGCAAGTTTCACTTTCAATTTCTCCGATCATCAGCTGTTTGAGGCTGCAGGGATTGCTATAGCTTAATTGAAGCCTCCGCAAGTCCCCGTTTGCTGCAAAGTGGTAAATTGCTGGGAGGCAGAGGCCAAAGAGTTGGAGCCGGTGGGTGGATGGGGCTACATTCAGTGAATAAGACGCACCCAAATTTTCACCCTCTTTTAGGGGGGGAAAAGGTGCATTTTATACTCCGAAAAATACAGTAGATGAGGAGAAGTTTCATCGACTTCATGGGGATTTGCATCAAAAGCCATCATTCCCCACAAGGAAACTTATTAGCCTGTTTTATGAAACCTGGTTACTCCGTGGTTTAAGTTGTCCTGCGAATGCAGCCCATTAAGGAGTCAATGACCCTTCCGCTGTTCAAAAATAAAAAAGGAATTCAAGAGTAGGGGATAGAAGGAGAAACAGAAAATTGATAAAAAATAGAACATCAAAGAGAGCAAGAGATGAGTTAAAAGAAAATGGTTAGGAAAGGAGGAAGGGAAAGAAGAGATTATTAGTAGAAAACGAAATATGTTAATACTGCTAATGATATATAGTTAAATAACATTGTTAATTGTGGATAACCAATTAAGTAAAATGCATGTTATATTAAAATTGAATTTGAGGATATACAGTATGCTACATATAGAAATTAGAATAACAAATGGAAAATGAAATGATAAATTTGGTACATTTTCTGAAAGGGCGAAAAATGCTATTGTTTAGGTGTTAAGAAAAAAGTAAGTTTAAGATGGAAATATGGGAAGAAAATAATGGGGCTGAAATTGAAAATGGTAATGTGATGGGAAACAAATTATGTAATAAGAGAGAATGTAAAAGGGGAGAAAACCCAGACAACACTTGGCTTGTAAAAAGATTTTAAAATTTGTAACAAAAAGAAAAAGAAAAAAAATAAACCTACTTCAGATAAGCAGCGAAAAGTTTCAAACCAAAAAGAAAAGAACACAAGAAATCCCCCAGAAGAACTTTGGCCTAACAAGACAACCATCTCTTACCTGACGTAGAAGGAAATCTTTGGGGAGCAGCTGAACCAGCAAGACAGACTTGTTGTGAAGTTCTTCGTGGCCCAGGACGAAGTTCCCGAGCTGCTCGGGGCTCCCCAAAAACGGCAGCACCTCCATCAGTAGGGCATTGATGGAGCAGGCTGCCAAAAAGGTTGAGGATGGGTGGGTAAACCTGAACCCCTCTTTACACCCCCATGTTTATGTACTTAGCAACACAACACATAAAAACGTAAAGATTCCCCTTGCACATGCATGGTAGTCCTTCCTGACTCTAGGGGGCGTTGCTCATCTCCGTGTCAAAGCCGAAGAGCCAGCACTGTCCAAAGACGTCTCCGTGGTCATGTGGCTGGCATGACTCAATGCTGAAGGCGCATGGAGCACTGTTATTTTCCCACCAAAGGTGGTTCCTATTTTTTCTACTTGCATTTTTTACCTGCTTTTGAACTGCTAGGTTGGCAGAAGCTGGGACAAGTAACGGGAGCTCACTCCGTTATGCGGCGCTAGGGATTTGAACCGCCAAACTGCTGACCTTTCGCTCAACAAGTTCAGCATTTTAGCCGCTGAGCCACTGTGTCCCTAACACATCACCACATAGGTGCCACCAAAGTTTAGGAGGAATGAAAGAGAAGGTCTTCCTTGTCTCCCAGAGCATCAAATACACAAACACACCCTCTGGCTCAGGTGTTTGTGTGTCCGATGTTTGTGTCTGAGCCAGAGTATTTCCTTTCCCCCCTTTTTTTTCGCAAGGCAGCTGCAGATATCTAAGTAGGCTTTGAGAACCTGGATACTTACCTCCAATGGCTTCCTGGATGAAGACGGGCAAGAGGGACGTGCTGTGGTGGCTCAGCTCCCTGATGGCCACCTCGGTTTTCTTGGCCACCACAAAGACATCACCCAACGAGAGGCTGTAGAGGGTAACGCAACTCCGGAGCAGGGAGAGGCCATGGCACAACACGTCACGGACCCGGCCGGAAAACCCCACGTCATAGTTACGCATCAGGATCTCATCGGTGAGCCATACAAAGTCTTGCATCAGCCGAGAAAGTAAAACTCCCTGGTGGATGTCAAGAAGAAAGAAAGCCAGGAAAATAAGTAAATTTATGGATGTCCAGCAATTTCCCCACTTAACTTGGAATTATTTCTGGATAATCAGGAAAAGGTCAACAGAAGAGAGGCATAATAATAGGGTAAATATTACAATACAATACAATAGCAGAGTTGGAAGGGACCTTGGAGGTCTTCTAGTCCAACCCCCTGCCTAGGCAGGAAACCCTATACCATTTCAGACAAATGGCTATCCAACATCTTCTTAAAGACTTCCAGTGTTGGGGCATTCACAACCTCTGGAAGCAGGTTGTTCCACTGATTGATTGTTCTCACTGTCAGGAAATTCCTCCTTAATTCCAGTTGCTTCTCTCCTTGATTAGTTTCCACCCATTGCTTCTTGTTCTACGCTCAGGTGCTTTGGAGAATACTTTGACTCCCTCTTCTTTGTGGCAGCCCCTGAAATTTCGGAAGACTGTTATCATGTCTCCCCTAGTCCTTATTTCTATTAAACTAGACATACCCAGTTCCTGCAACCGTTCTTCATATGTTTCAGCCTCCAGTCCCCTAATCATCTTTGTTGCTCTTCTCTGCACTCTTTCTAGAGTCTCCACATCTTTTCTACATCGTGGTGACCAAAACTGGACGCCGTATTCCAAGTGTGGCCTTACCAAGGCCTTATAAAGTGATATTAACACTTCATGTGATCTTGATTCTATCCCTCTGTTGATGCAGCCTAGAACTGTGTTGGCTTTTTTGGCAGTTGCTGCACACGGCTGGCTCATATTTAATAGCAGTTACTACTATTGATCAAGGTACCACCTATCCTGTACCTGTGCATTTGGTTTTTCTTGCCTAAATGTAGAACCTTCCTTTTTTCACCATTGAATTTCATTTTGTTAGATAGTGCCCTATGTTCAAGTTTAGTAAATATATATAATGAGGTAGATCAGTAGATGGCAATGTGAAAGTAGGCAATTCAATAATATTATTAATTTTGAATATAATCTAAGGTTGGGAATTTAAAATGTTAACGATTGGGGAAGGGGAATTTGTGAGATTTTTTTGGGAAGAAGAAATAGGGTAAACAACTGGAATAACTGGGGAAAAAAGAAGAAATACAAGGCATACAGTGAGGTTAACTATGTGTAAAAATTGAATAAGAAATGATGAAGAATTGTATAAAGAGAATAATGTTAAAGTGGGAATAGCAAAGATATTGTGATAAATGATTAATTTGTTAAGATGAATTAACAATAATTAGTTGAAGACCAAAAAAAAAGATGTTTAGCAATGATATTGAAGACTAAATGAATTGATGGGAAAAGACAAAGGATTATATAGATGAATTATTGATAAAAGTGGGAAGATTAGAACACAATGAAACCATGATTATCAATGTGATGTATAAGATGTGGTAAACACTCCTTTATGGCTCCACCTTATATCTTCCCCGTGGATTGCCCCCGGAGTCCTTAATGTGAAGCAACTAAGTTTTGAGTAGATGTGGTCGCCCTTGTCGCAGCTACCAAAGGCATTTAGGAAGGAAAGGAAGGAAGGAACAGTGGAAGAACTTACATACCGCTTCACAGTGCTTTCCAGTCCTCTCTAAGCGGCTTACAGAGTCAGCATTTTACTCCCAACAATTTGGGTCCTCATTTTACTGAACTCAGAAGGATGGAAGGCTGAGTCAACCTTGAGCTGGTCAGGATCGAACTCCTAGCAGTGGGCAGAGTCAGCCTGCAATACTACATTCTTAACCACTGCACCACCAGGTCTCCATGTTCACTCTATAGTTTGCGCTGGCCAGATTTCTTTCAGGGACCGGTCCAGTTTGGGACATCACATTTTGAAGGATGGTTCAAGGATGCCAGAGAAATGAAAGCATCCACTGTCCTATGGGGAGAGCTGACGACATGGTGTATGTTTACTCTTGGGAGGAGGAGATGATGAAGAAGCTCAGGAGATGCAGCACGTCTTCCGAGGTCCTACAGAGCAAGCCATTTCCTTTCATTTTCAAGGTCCCAAACCCTAAATAGTTTCCTGGGAGAAAGTGGGAAATCCCTGCTACCCCCCCCCCCCAACCTATTCTTACCTCTTGGTGCTTGTGTAGCAGAAGTGCAGAGAGGATGTGGACTGCCATGATGGCCGAACACGATACACCAGCTAGGAAGGGTGAGAGTGGACAGAGTTACATTTTTCAGCGTTGTTGTAACTTTGAATAGTCACTAAATGAACTGTTGTACATCAAGGACTACTTATTGTGGCCTGTCGGCTGCCAGCCCCTCCAGCAGCTGAATCAGAGGAGGTGGAGGAGGAGGCGTGGGAGTAAGGATCAGCATCAAGGCAACCTGAGAACTCCGAGGGGGAAGAGGGAGTGGAGCTGGCAGAGAGAGAGAGAGAGAGAGAGAGAGACAGAGGCGGAGCCTGGGCCGTTTGTCAGCCCTCAGATGGAGAGTCAACAGCCCCCAGGTCTGGAGGTGACTGATGAGGAAGAGGAGGAACAGCTGGGCCCAGTGCCTGACGCACGGATCAGAGGTGGGATTCAGCAGGTTCTGGCCAGTTCTGGAGAACCGGTAGCGGAAATTTTGAGTAGTTCGGAGAACCGGTAAATACCACCTCTGGCTGGCCCCGCCCCCATCTATTCTCTGCCTCCCGAGTCCCAGCTGATCGGAATGGAGATTTTGCAGTATCTATGCAGTATCTTCCCCTGGAGTGATGGAGATTTTGCAGCATCCTTCCCCTGGAATGGGGTGGAAATGGGAATTTTGAAGTAACCTTCCTGTGAAATGGGGGGGGGGGGGAGGATGGAGAATTTACAGTATCCTTCTCCTGCCATGCCCACCAAGCCATGCCATGCCATGCCCACCAAGCCACGCCCAGAGAACCGGGAGTAAAATGTGTGAATCCTACCACTGGTGCAGATGCGCAGAAGGTAAAGGAGAGGAGAGCAGTGGAAATCTATGAGCCAGACCTTGGGACGGAAGAACCACCGCTGCTAGCAAAGCCCCACCCTAGCTCTGGGGATAAAAGGCAGGAGATGAATAGATGTGGCAGACAACTATTCATCTCTCGGGCAGATGGCCTTGTTAACCTGCAGTGAGAGAGAAACTTTTTGCTGGGGCTGCTAATGAAAGAAATCTTTGCGTTCACTTCAGAAGGTTTGTTGTGTTTGGGGAGCTGAGTAAGAACACTACCTCTATACTTTAGCTTCCAGCCCCGTGATCATCTTTGTTGCTCTTCTCTGCACTCTTTCCAGGGTCTCAGCATTTTTTTTTGTACATTGGTGACCAGAACTGAGCACCGTATTCCAAGTGTGACCTCACTATTTGCAGTATAAATCGGTATTGGTAAAACCCTTCAGAGAATTCGGAGTATACCGACTTGGAATTGACAGTGTCAATTCAAATTTATGCTGCAAATGTGCAGCACATAGAGAGTCCTTTGATCCTGCTTGTGGGCCAGAAATTTCTGGGTTCAAATGCCGAAAACGATAAAAAGAATTTTAAAGGCCAATATTCAACTGAAACCATAACTTTTCTTGCTGGGATGAATGGACAGTCCATTGGAAAAGGAGCCTTGGGTGATTATTGTCATATATTACTGCTGAGAGAATATGAGATGAACAAAAATGGAAAGATTCTGAAGCACCCCCAATGGGGGAATGGTTGTTAAAGATGACACAACTAGCAGAGATGATAGAATCATTTGGTTTGATTAGAGGGAGGTCGAGAATTATGTTTATCAGTTATTGGAAACCTTTTTTATGAGCTTTTTGCTGGAAAAAAAGGGAAAACTGAGCTCATGATTTATGGGTTTGGAGATTAGAAAGGGCAGCTTATAAAAAGAAGGAAATTATAACGTAACCTTGGAGAGGGTAAGAGATAAATGCATTTATAACGAATTTCAGAAAGATTGGGAGCTGCTTCTTTATAAGTCTTTATTGTCTTTTAAATTTTTTTTATTGTTTTCCTTCCTTATTTATTACTCCTATTTTCTTTCTTTTTTAATAGTTGGCATCGATTTCATCTTGTTAAACATTTTTTCCCCTATTAAAATATATATATTGGGAAAAAACCCTAAGACACTGCAAATTCAATACTATGCTCTTGACTGAGATACCTTTTTACAGAAAATTATTAAAGCGGTGTGCAAAATCCATCTGAACTGTTTTCTCTCTGGAGGATTCAAACTGAAAACGTGGTGCACTTGGCTAATTATTATCTGGAAAGCCAGTTTGGTTCTGCGAGAGCTGGGAGACTGGGAGTTCTAGTTTTGCCTCAGAAATTTTAGTCTTCATGATTAGCATTTTGTGTATGGCTGTGAAAGTTGGACCATAAGAAATGATGAGCCCCAAAGAATGGAGGCCTTTGAATACCTAACAAGGTATTGTAAGTATATAATCCCCCTTTGCATTTAATCTAACTTCCCCCCCTCTGAAGAATGAAACACTGCAATGAAAAAGAAAACAAATCAGAAATAATAACTCCTTATTTACATATTTTAAAAAATAGAAATGTAAATATTATAAACTAATCCACTCCACCGTTAAAACAATTTCCAAGAGAAACAATCCAGTTCAAATAACCCTCAAGCATTACCCCAGATAGCAACCCATTGTTTAACCACAATCAAATCAACCAATTTTGTATTTTTTTCCTTCTTTCTTCCCACCATCCTTAAATCTTATAGATAATGCCTGTTTTCTTCTGATATTTTTCCATCTTCTCCTGCTCTTTAGAAGGCCAGATCCTGAAGATGAAACTCAAATCCTTTGGCCACCTAATGAGAAGTAAGGACTCCAGGCTTAAAGTGGCCAAGGTTGGAGACCCCTGCCCTAGTGGGCACCTAGATCCTTCTCTGGCTGGGGAATTCTGGGAGTTAAAGTCCACATGTTTTAAAATTATCAAGGTTAAGAAACCCTGCCCTGGCCAAATGCTACCAACCAGGCAGGTGTCAACTTCCATGACTATTATCAAGTTGACATAAAAAAGAGAGGAAAGGGGGAAAGAATGCCATGCATACCTTTGGCCAGAGTCAGGTCTCATATTTCTACAGCTAGCGTGTGCGCACGTTCATAGCCTGCCGCAACACCTTGTTGGTGGATGTGATTTATGACACAGAGAAGGGAGGGGATACAGGGGTAAAGTTCAGATGCCATAAAGTGGATATCAGTTTCGGCTCCGCAGAAGAACATGCCAAAATATTGATCCTAATAAATGAATGGATTTCTTTTGAACTTTGTCTCGAGGCTCGTAAATTAATTAGGTCATCTTTTGGAAACTTCACAGCAGGTGTGTGTGTGTGTGTGTGTCAAAGTGATCTCAACTGAACAAAAAAATGCACCCTTACATCCTTGGTAGCAAACAATAAATCAGCAGAAATGGAACTGCTTTGCAAGAACATACCCAGGGAGCACTCAAATGGTTTCTCCTGCTGGATAAATGGACTGTAGTAGGTCAGGATGAGCCCTTTGCTTTTATTTTGTTTTATTTTTTAAAAAATGTTTTTAAAGAGGAAAGGATTTATCTCGGTAAGATAGCGCCCCCCCCCCGGCAACACGTATTAGGAGAAACGGCAAACGCGCGCTCATAAACCATTATCCCAAGTCACGCAGGTGGTGCATTAGCACAGAGAGAGCAGCTGAAGTTATTATACTAAAATAACTGATAATTGGGAAGTTACAGCCACACTCAGAGAATAGCAATAAACTCAAAAACACCCCTTGACACGTGAGATCCATCTTTTATGTAACGAAGGCTCTTAAGCGCCTGAGTGGGTTATTCCGAGTGCTTCTGTTTTGTTCTGACCCAGCTCCCCAAACACCACAAACCCTCTGATGTGAACTCAAAAGTGTCAGGCCTGCAGCCAACTTTTCTTGTGGATCTTTGGCCAGCCACACTTTCTATTATTCTACTATGCATTTTCTATTGTAGAAAAAGGGGAAAGGGGATTGTACGGTGTTAGATGCGATGTAGCCGTAACAACATTCTTTCTAGAAAGCCAAGGTCATCCTTTGTCTCTGTACCTCTGCACCTGGCTGGAACTGGATGGGTGGAAGCTGCCAGCATGGCAGTGGGAGACTGGACCATGGGATGGACTTGTGGGTGTGGGGATGCAAGATCTTGAATTTTCAACTGGGTGGGGAAAACCGGGAAGCTTTCAGATTCGAGTTTTCCCAGATGTGCCAACATGGTTCTCTTAATAAAGTGGAACTTTGAGCAATACTTTGCCTTGGACTCTGATTTACTTTTGATTTGGAACCCTGACAAAAAGATTCCTTTATTATGAGCGCCGGCAGCCTCGGCAAAAAGTTTCTCTTAGAGACTAACAAGTCAGTCTGGCAGGGAGATGAATAGTTGTCCGCAACAACTAGTCATCTCCACCCCCTGCCTTTGATCTCCAGAGCTAGGAAGGGGCTTCACTAGCAGCGGTGGCTATTCTGTCCCAAGGACCTGCCCATAGATTTCCACTGCTCTCCTCTCCTTTGCCTTCTGCGCATCCGAGAGTCAGGCACTGGACCAGTGGTCAAATGTAAATTTTTTTTGCCACCAGTTCTGTGGGTGTGGCTTGGTGGGGGCGGAGTCATGTGACTGGCTGAGCGTGGCCAACTTTTTTCACTTTTTAAAGCATTTTTCCCCTGCCGGTTCAGGCGAATAGGTAGAAAAAAAATACTTTAAAAAGTGTGTGGGGGGGAAGCTTCTGATGATCGCGTGGCTCACAGATGATCTGCGTAATCGTTGGAAGCTTTTTTTTTTCACCTTTTAAATCATTTTTTCCCCTGCCTATTCCCCCAAACCGGCAGGAAAAAAAATTGCGTTAAAAAGCGGGAAAAAAGCTTCAGACGATCACGGGGCTCACAGCTGACCCGTGCGATCCTCGGAAGCTTTTTTTTTTTACCACTGGTTCACAGAACCAACAACAACCATCCCTACTGGTTTGGCTGAACTGGCCCGAAGCGGGAGGATTTCATCCCTGCACTGGACCCAGCTGTTCCTCTTCTTCCTCCCCAACCACCTCCAGACCTGGGGCCTAGACAACTTCAGCACCAACATGAAAAGCCACAGCTCTGGGCATCTCTTCCAGCCAGCAGGTGAGAGAGGGCAACTACTTACCACTCAAAGTGTGCAGGCTCAAATTGTCCAGCAAAACCTGTTCTTCTACGCCAGGCAGCGGCACCACATCTTGAGAGTGCGAAGGCCAACATTCCACTTTCTCACAATCCAGAATGCTGGGGCTGTTAAACCAGAGAATGGGGATGTGGTGAACAGCAGCTATTTGGATCAATACTGCCTGTCCCTGCGACCATCCCTCCCTCCCTCCCTCCCTCCCATGATGCAAATTCAGATGCTTGGCAACTGACTCACATTTATGACCTTTCCAGTGTCCTGGGGTCTTCCCTTTCGTGGCCTTCTGGCAAACAAACTCAAAGGGAAGCCGGATTCACTTAGCAACCAGGTTACTAACTTTTCAGTTGTGGTGATTCACTTAACAACTGTGGCAAGAAAGGTTGTAAAACGGAGCAAATTCACTTAACAAATGTCTCGCTCAGCATCAAAAAATTGAGGCTCAATGGTGGTCATAATTCAAGCACTATCTGTAGTAGTTTATAAGCCGCAATACCCAAATTCACTCAACCCATGAAGGCGAAACTGAGCAAATCGAACAATTTAGTATAATGCATGAATTGCTAGAAAGTCAACTGGGACTCCCTCCAAATATTTGGAGTAGCCATTATCTCCCTAAAGATGCCATTTAAACATTGCACCCTTAGATAAAGTTTTCAGTAAAGGCTGAAAATTTACAAAAAGATCAAATGAAATAGTATCACTTTATAAAACCTTAATGAGGCCACACCTGGAATATTGCAAGGAATTTTGGTCACCATACTACAAAAAAGATGTTGAGGCTTTGTGAAAAAGTGCAGAGAAGAGCAACTAAGATGATCAAAGGCCTGGAGACTAAACCATATGAATAACTGCAGCAGGATTTGGGTTTGGCTAGTCTAGAGAAGAATTAGGGGTGACATGATAGCAGAATTTCAGTATTGGTGGGGCTGCCACAAAGAAGAGGGAGTCACATTACTTTCAAAGGACCAGAGGGCAGGAAAAGAAACAATGGATGGAAAGTAACCAAGGAGAGAAGCAACCTGGAATTAAGGAGAAACTTTCTAAGAGTGAGGACAAAACCAGTGTAACAGCTGGCCTTCAGGAATCGTGGGAGTTTTTAGCAAGAGTCTAGACAGTCACTTGTCTGAAATAGTATAGGTTCTCCTGCTTGAGCAGGAGGCTGGACTAGAAGTTCTCCAAGAACCTACCCAGATTCTATTCTAGTCCATTCCATTCCAATTCCAATTCCATTCTATTCTATTCCATTCCAATTCTATTCCATTCCCTATTCCATTCCATTCCCTGTTCCGTTCCATTCCATTCTATTTTCTCTCTATATTCTATTCTATTCTATTCTATTCTATTTCTATTCTATTCCACTTTCTCTCTATATTCTATTCTATTCTATTCTATTCCATTCCATTCTATTTTCTCTCTATATTCTATTCTATTCTATTCTATTCCTATTCCTATTCCATTCCACTTTCTCTCTATATTCTATTCTATTCTATTCTATTCTATTCCATTCCATTCTTTTTTCTCTCTATATTCTATTCTATTCTATTCTATTCTATTCTATTCTATTCTATTCTATTCCCTCTTCTCTTCGTTTAGCCTTGCAACTTCCACCAACTCATGTAGAAGAGTCCTCTGTCTAACGGAACCATTTGAGCTCCTTTCTGGCTGTCTTCATAGGATCCAGCCAGTTGTTGGATCTTTCCAACTGCAGCTGGGACTTTTGCATCCTCCAAGTCTGGTGGAAGGGTGGGTGGGCCAGCCAGCCATTGCCACGTTTGCATTTCCCCAACTCTGACACAGACTTACCAGCTGCCGAGAATTTCGGGTGAGAGCAGGTCCCTCAAGGGCTTCCTAAAGTTGTTCTGCCTGAAACATCTGTTTGTCACAAACTCCTGGGAAGGAAGCAAGAGAGTCCGATGGGGAACCTCAACAGTCGCCGCCTCCTGTGCTGGCCACGCCCAACCCCTTCACTAGGGATTTTTTTTTCAATCAAATTTTTATTTTTTATATTCTTTATACATATCACCACGTGAATGGGGTGGTAACTGGGTAACGTACATTTCAGTACACATAAACATAGTCTTATTATTCCTAAATATTACATTTCATTTCCATTGTTTCATATTATTTATACATGTCTTTTGTTATCACACTTCCATTTCTGAACCACCTTTCTGTCCTTTTGTATATCTTAACATATTACTGTATAATTATTATTTTCTCCCTCTATTTTCTGTCCCTATTTTAACTTCCCCCCCCTTTCAAATCGCTATAATATTCAAAGATGTGTTTTCCACCTATTTTGCGGTTCATATTACCTTAGTTAAATCAAAGTTCCATCCTTCATTCTTCCATTTTTCAATATCTCCTTATACAGTTTTAGTATCAATCACGATCATTTATACATTTAGGGTATTTCTATTCACATTATTTCCAGTTCTTTGATCCATATAATTCTACTATTAATACACATGTTTAGATTAATATAAGTTTATATATATTTCCCTAATCGCCCATTGTTAAGTTCTAACCTTCCACTGTTGTTCATATTTTTATACATCTTTAGTAGTTGAGTCATTCAAAAAACTATTTTTCCCATTCTTCATATCCATTTATATGACAATATTATTCTGATATCTATCACACTGCTAAAATAATAATCCAACCTATATAGTTCTGGTATTAATGCACATTATTGAAATATATTCATTAAAATATTCTTTTACTCTATTTTCCCTTATCCTTCATCCCTTACCCACATCCAAACCTTTAATCTTATTTTCCTTTTAGTTTTCCTCCCATATTTGTCCCTTAGGTTTTTAATTCCACTAGGGCTTATTTTGGGGGGGGGGAGGGCTTGTATTAGGCACATGCTTGAATCAGGCTAGGGCTTTCTGGGGGGGGGGTAGGGGGGAAACGCAATACCTGCAAAGAGAAGGGCTGTGCAAGGTCGATACGAACGCAGCTCTGTCCACGACAAGCTGCTTTGCAGAGAGTCCACACCGTGGCCCAGAGACTAAGAATCCGGGTGGGGCACTGGAAAACAGAACAAGCAGCGCATACGTCAGTTGTGTCAATATTAGGACCTTCTTTAGATCCATTTTCTGGTGGACACCCCTGATTGTTCCACTGGTTAGCTGTCCTCACTGTTAGGAAGTTTATCCTTAATTCCAGGTTGCTTACCGTATTTTTCAGAGTATAAGACCCCCCTTTTTCCCTCAAAAAAGAAGCTGAAAATCTGGATGCGTCTTATACAATGAATACAGCATTTTTTTGCCTCCAGAAACCCCGCCCCCTTCACCAAAATGGCCATGCACAGCCTTTAGGAGGCTTCCAGAGTGCTCCTGGGGGCTGGGAAGGGCAGAAATGAGCAAAAAACAGCCAGTTTTTTTGCTCAATTTTAACACCCACCCAGCCCCCAGGAGCACGCTATAAACTTCCTAAAGGCTATTCATGCTTTCTGACAAAAAGTGACCATTTTGGGCCCCCACTCCCCCAGGAGCACTCAACAGGCTTCCTAAAGGGTATTTATGCCCTTTTTTGGGGGGGAAATGGGCCCATTTTCATGAAAAACGATCCATTTTGGGGAGGTTTGCAGAGTGCAAAAACATTTTTTTTAAAAAAATGCCTGTTCAAAACGTTGGTACTCTGGTGCGTCTTATACTCCGAAAAATACGGCAGCTTGTGTTTCAGGGCCTTTTGGCATCAGATGTTCTTACCTCTTTCCCCCTGTGAACGAAGTCAGGGGTTCTCTCATAGGAGATGCCAATGGGCACAATTGTGACATCTGGGACGGCCCCAGTGTAATAAGCACTGAGCACCAAGTTCAGCCAAGCTCTACCGGAGGGGGAGAGCTGCTGAGACCCCGAGAAGACCTCTTCCAAGAAGATCAGCAGGGGTTGCTTGCTCAGGAGTAGTTCTTCGACGTACTGTGAGAGAAGAGAGGAAGTCCATGAACGACAAAAACCATCCATTCTTGCATCAACAGATTCATTGGCTCCAACCTTCCTAACAGGAGTCTTCCAACTTGGCAACTTTAAAGACTCGTGGACTTCGGTTCCCAGAATTCCTCAGCCAGCAGGGCTGCACAAAAATAAGCCCATAGTTGTCTGGGAGTTGAAGTCCACAAGTCTTAAAGTTGCTCCTGCTTTTAAGCACTTTATGCTCAGCGTTGTGCGATGTTAAAATAGAATTGAACAGATTAGAATAGAATACAGAATAGAATAGAATTGAATTGAGAAACAGGATGAAATTAGAATAGAATCGAATTGAATACAGAATAGAATAGAATAGAGAAATGGGATAAAATGACTAGAATAGATTGCATTAGAATAGATTAGAATAGAACAGAGAAACATGATAAAATGAATAGAATAGAATAGAAAATAATAGAATAAATTATAATAGAATAGATTATAATAGAACAGAGAAATAGGATAAAATGAATAGAATACAATAGAATACAGAACAGAACAGAACAAGGGATAGGATAGGATAGAATTCTTTATTGGCCAAGTGTGATTAGACACACAAGGAATTTATCTCCAGTGCACAAACAATGTATTGTGAGAGGTCATAGATCATAAATCATAGTTACAATCTTCATAAGCCAGAATATTCAAGGCTCAGTGAGTCATAAGATACAAAAGGAATAGATAATAGACCATCCAAAGAAACCGCCACTATAATAAATCTACAGGTCCACTTTATCCGATCTGATTATTACAGGCAGATTAGATGAAACTGCCCACAGGCCCATCAAAGAGGATCGGGGGGGGGGGGGAGTCCCCACAGACAGTCCAATGCAAAACGTTCAAAGGATTTCTATCACTTCTATGCTGACCGAACCACAAGGGGCCATTCACAACAGCTACAAATGACAACATCTCCCTTTGCGCCTCTCCTTTGGAAGAGCAGAAACAGCAGCCTCAATTAAGCTCTGCAAGGAAGGAAGGTCTCAGCTGCTCTTTTAACATTCTTTCTTCCTTTCTTTACTTAAAAAAACAGCTTTGAAGGTAAGATGACAAGGGGTGTGTGTGTGTGCTTGAACAACAGTTTCCAGAGACTGCGCAAGGCTCTCTGGGACGGTTCTTTGTTCTTCCCCACGGCCATGAAAACTTGAAAATTGCATTGCGGACTGTCCCAGAAGGGGCTTTATTTTCCCCAAAAGGCAACTGGACTTTTCTTTATTTTTTTCCTTGAAGACATTTTGCTTTTCAAGCAAGAAGCTTTTCCAGTTCTGAATGGGGGATTGGAGGGTGGGTGGGGAAATGGAACGATTTATATTCCTTGTAGTCATTTGGTAGTTCGCTCTCTCTGTGTCCATCTCTGCTTCTCTGTCTGTCTCTGTGACTCTCTCCCCCTCTCCCTCTGTCTCCCTCCCCCTCTCTCTTTCGCTTTCTGTATCTATCTTTCTCTGTCTCTTTCTCTGTCTCTACTCTCTCTGTCTCCTCTCTCTCTCTTTCTGCCTCTGCCTCCCTCTCTGTCTCTCTTTCTGTCTTTGTCTCTCCTCTCTGTGTCTTTCTGTCTCTCTTTCTCTCTCCCACTCTGTCCCCCTCTCTCTGTCTTTCTCTGTCACTACTCTCTTTCTCTCTCCCTCTCTGTCTTTCTGTCTCTCTCTCTCTGCCTCTGTCTCCCCCCCTCTCTTTCTCTGTCTCTATTCTTTGTCTCTCTGTCTTTCTCTCTCCCTCTCTGTCTCTACTCTCTCTTTCTTTCTTTCTCCCTCCCACTCTCTCTGTCTCCCTCTCTGTCTTTCTGTCTCTACTCTCTCTGTCTTTCTCTGCCTCTAATCTCTCTCTCTTTCCAATTCTCTGTTCAACCTGTCCTTTTCCGACATGAAAAAGCACAAACCAGAATACCCAACTTAATCCAAGGATTAACAAAGAAGAAGTTACGTTCAAGAGCCTCCAGCCAAACTTTCAAAGTCCCTTCAGTCTCCCTAGGCAGTCCTTCTCCTTTGGAATGCTCTTGTAGAGCCCTTCCTTCAGCCTCCCCAAACGCCCCCAGCCCCAAAGAGTCCAGCATTTCCCTGCCCCAAACATCAAGCATGCCACTTACGGAGGCCACCACAGCTCTGGAGAGGGCGCCAATGTCCCATCTCTGCCCCATTCCCTGGGGCAGGAACAGCCCTCCTAGAGAAGCCAGCAGGGCCCTGGACCAAGAAGATAAGGAACCTGTTAGTTCACCCTGAGAAAATCTGTGGATGACATATTTTGGGGGGGGGGGAAATATTCAGACACACCAGGAGAAATTTGCTATATAGTAGAGCAGTCTACCTCGGGCAAATATTTGCTGCCTTTGGAGTGCTGAAGTAGAAAAGCCATTTTTTTTTCCAAATATGGAGAAATACCACTTGAAACATGAAAGTCATGGATGAGTTGCTTGCGCGGGAGAGAAATGCAACTACGGCTCCAGTTCAGGGACTCAAAAGTCACGGAAAATGGAAAGGCTCAAAATAAAGACAAACATGCATTTTAAGAGTACACTTAAAGTTAGTCTGCAGGCTTTGGTTAAATGGGGGGAATTAAAGAAAAAAAAATAGCTTGGTTCTGCATTCTTCATTTGGGCACAGCTGTGCAGATAGAAAAGCGAAATTCCGTTGGTTGGTTGGTTGTGGGCAGAAGGCATCCTGCAAATTGTTAAAACACCGTTATTGCATTGAAAGAGACTCACGGAAATGGGTTTATTAGAAACAAACGGGTAAAAAGCTTTTTTCCAAGAAAGAGCCTCCCACACACATTTCAAAAAAGAAAAAAAAGAAAAGAAAAGAAGAAAAGTACAAGGAAGGGAAAGAAAGAAAAGCTCCATAGAAAAAACAGGAAGTCTTCAAGAAAAGATTGGATGGCCATTTGTTTGGGATGGAACGACCGTTGACTTACCTGAACGGTCCTTCTAGGTGCACTGCGAGGGGAATCCAAGCATGGGTTAACTTTGTCCATTAGCTTAGAGCAGTGATGGAGAACCAATGGCACGCGTGCCACAGTTGGCACACGGAGCCATTTGTCAGGGCATGCGAGGCGCTGCCCTGTCAGCTGGCCAGTGCGCATGCGCGTGCTGGCCAGCTGAGTTCACCCTTTCTTAAAGCCATTTTTCGCCCTCCCCAGGCTCCAGAGCCTTTATAGGAGCCCGGGGAGGGCGAAAAGAGCCTCCACTTCCTCCCTGGAGGCCCTCCAGAGACTTCATGAGCTTCCCTGAAGCCTCCGGAGTGCAAAATAACGGCCCTACGGGCAAACCGAAAATTTGCTTGGAGGGTCATTTTGACTGCTTCCGAGGCTTCAGGGAAGCACCCTGAAGGTCCCTCAAGCCTTCGGAGTGCTCAAAACGACCCTCCGAGCAAACCGGAAGTCACTTCCTGTTTGCTCGGAGGTTTGTTTTGACTGCTCCGGAGGCTTCAGGGAAGCGTCCTGAAGGTCCCTCAAGCCTCTGGAGGGCTTCCGGGGGGCAGGGGAGGCTGTTTTCGCCCTCCCCGGGCTCATATAAAACCTCTGGAGCCTGGGGAGGGCAAAAAAAGCATGCAAAAAAAGGGGGGGGAGCGCCTGTAGTGCATGCATGCGCACTGGGGGGGCGCACATTGCATTATGGGTGCGGCACACCCGCACACTACCCCCCTGAGCTCCCCCCATTTATGGCACACGAGCCAAAAAAGGTTCGCCATCGCTGGCCTAGAGACTGAGTTACGTAATTGTTGACCACACCTCCTCTGATTGGGATAGTTCAGTTTTGTACGAAGGTTCAGCCAATCCAAGAGATGGAACAATTGTCACGGAAAGCAAATAGTCAATGAGGTAATTAAACCATACGAGTGAAAGTCTAGGCGAAAGTCAAATGTCTGGACGAGTCGAAGCCAAGGGCGGGTTTGGATTCCCCTCGCAGCGCACATAGAAGGACCGTTCAGGTAAGTCAACGGTCGTTCTCCTGTGCGCTGCTTGGGGAATCCAAGCATGGGACATGCCAAAGCAATGAGTGTCAAGGGCGGGAGCTAGGCTGGTCAGAGGCCCTACGTGGTGAAAGAACCCTCTGCAAGACTCGCCGCCCAAAGGAAGCCTCTGCTGAGGCATATATGCCCACTTTATAATGTCTGACAAAGGGCGAAGGTGATGACCAAATCACCGCCCTGCAGATGTCCTCCACTGAGGCCTGCGTCGCCCAGGCCGCCGTGGTAGCAGCACTCCTGGTGGAATGGGGAGTGCTGCGTCTGGGAACCAGTCGGGATTGACTGCGGTAGGCAAGGGCAATACATGCTTTCAACTAGCTTCCGATGGTATTTGAGGGCACCTTTTGCCCCATGGATGATGGCTGAAAAAACACGAACAGTGCCTCTGACCTTCTGAATGATGCAGTGCATTTCACATAGTGACGGAGCGCCCTGCGAACGTCAAGGTGATGCCACCGCCGCTCCTGTGGATATGAAGGCTGCGGGCAGAAGTCTGGAAGAATGAATTATTGCGCTCTGTGGAACCAAGAGTTAATTTTCAGAAGGAATGCCGGGTCCAACCGGAGAACGACTCTGTTCAGATGGAAGATACAGAGGTCCTCGCGGACTGACAGCGCCGCCAACTCCGACACCCTCCTAGCCTATGTAATTGCTACCAAGAAGACAATTTTAAGGGTCAACAATTGGAGACTGATCGTGCGAATGGGCTCAAATGGTGCAGCTGTGAGGGCCCTAAGTACCAGGAACAAGTCCCAGGTAGGGTAGCAATGTACTACCGGCGGCCTGAGGTTCGATGTGCCCTTCAGGAATGATCGGACCCTGAAGTGTTGTGCCAGAGAACGGCCCTGCCCATTGCCAACCCCAGTTGATAGAGCCGCAATTTGGCAGCGGAGGGTGTTGGGCGTTAGTCCCTTGTCCATGGCCATTTGCAAGAAGTCCAATACCTGTGGTACGGATGTCTTGATCGGGTCATCGCCGGCTGTCCAACACCATCTGCAGAAAGCCTGCCAGGTGGCCTCGTAGATGTGAGTTGTGGACGGGCGTCGAGCTGCCTGGATTGTGTCGATGACTTTGTCAGAAAAGTGCTGTCAAGTCAAGATAGCCCGCTCACGTGCCACACGGCTAACTGTAACAGTTGGGTGTTCGGATGAATGAGAGCCCCCTGGGAGAGGTGTATCCGATCGTCTGGGATTCTCCAGGGGCATGAGATGGACAGATGGACGAGGTCGGTGTACCAAGGGCGACGTGACCACATCATGTCCGCCTGTTCCGCTAGGATTTTCCGAATAACAAGTGGAATGATTGGTAGAGGCATAAAGGTGTAAAGGAGGCCCTCCGGCCACGGGCTGTGAAGCACGTCGGTGCCCTCCGCCCTTGGTGCTTGGTACCTGGTGTAAAACCTCGGCAGTTGTGAGTTGTGAGGCTGCGCAAAGAGGTCCACTTCGGATCGGCTGAACCTGTGAGACAGTTCCTGGAACAGGGCCGGATGGAGATGCCACTCCACCTGGTCCACTGTGGCCCTGCTCAGCCAATCTGCCTGTGTGTTGGCTGTGCCCGATGTGTGCTCCGCTCAAATTGATAGTAGGTGGTTCTCTGCCCAATGGTGAAGTCTCTCCGCTTCCATCATCAAGGATTTGGACCACGTGCCTCCTTGGAGGTTGACATGAGCCTTGGAGGCCACGTTGTCAGTGAGGACTAACACATGGTCGGCCATCACCAGGTCCCGAAACTCGTGGAGAGCTAGCTGAATGACCCGAAGCTCCAGCCAGTTGATGCTGTTCCGGAGTTCTTGGGCAGTCCAGCGTCCCTGGTCCAAGGCGTGAGCTCCCCAGCCGAATAGACTCGCATCCGTCATTACAATACAATACAATACAATAGTAGAGTTGGAAGAGACCTTGGAGGTCTTCTAGTCCAACCCCCTGCCTAGGCAGGAAACCCTATCCCTTTTCAGACAAATGGCTATCCAACATCTTCTTAAAAACTTCCAGTGTTGAGGCATTCACAACTTCTGGAGGCAAGCTGTTCCACTGATTAATTGTTCTAACTGTCAGGAAATTTCTCCTCAGTTCTAAGTTGCTTCTCTCCTTGATTAGTTTCCACCCATTGCTTCTTGTTAGTACGATGTGGTCTGGCTCCTTGAAGGGACATCCCTTGAGTAGTTTGGAGGATGTTCACCATCGGAGCGATTGAAGCACCTTGGGTGGTAATGCAACCCTGGTCTGCGAGTGACCGGTGTGGGCCCACTGGAAGGGGAGTAAGAACCATTGGAGCGGCCGCACATGGAATTGTGCCCAGGGAACTATGTCTATGCATGATACCATTTTCCCGAGAAATTGGGAAAGAACTGCTAGCGGTAACGACCTCTGTCGGAGCACTTGACTCACCAGGGTCTGCAGGCTTTGATGTCTCTCCTGCGATAATGATATCTTGCACAACTCCAAGTTGATGAGAGTGCAATAAGGACCTGATCGGATGCAGGTGGCTTTTCGGAAAGTTCAGGACGAAGCCATGGCACTGCAGAGTGTCGATTGTAGCTTGTAGGCCCTGGTTTGTCTGGTCCCGGGATGATGACAGGATCAAGATGTCATCTAAATAGCAATTGACTCTTATGGGCGTTGATCGAAAAGATGCGGCTATTACCACCAGCAACTTTGTGAAGGTTTGCGGGGCCGAAGAAAGCCGAATGGCAGTGCCCGGTACTGGAAGTGGCGCCCGGCAAATTGGAATCTTAAGAACCTTCGATGTGCCGGATGTATCGGCACGTGGACGTATGCCTCCTTGATGTCGACGGAGGTCATCAGATCGCCTTGGCGAATGCAGGGCAGGATGCTTTTTAGAGATTGCATCTTGAACCTCTGATATTTGAGGTATAAGTTGAGCCGTTTCAAGACTAGGATAGCCCGCCATCCTCCTGAGTTTTTCAGAACTAGGAATATTATCGAATAGAAGCCTAGTCGTTCTTGCCCTTGTGGAACCTTTTCTATGGCATTGATTGACAACAGATGTTGGATCTCGGTGTCCATTAGACGCTGTTTTATCTGACACCTGGGTATGGGGCACCTGATGAAACGCTTGGGGTGGATGGTGAGAAATTCTAGAGTAAGGCCCTACCTCATAGTCTGAATGGCCCAGGCGTCCAAGATGGTTTCTGCCCACTGGTGGATGAAGGCTGTTAGACATCCCCCAATGGGCCCCACCCTGTGTGAGTCACCGGTATCTACGAAAGGACCGGTTGTTGGCACCAGGAAATGGCCGCCGCGCCTGAGGCCATTGCTGGTTCTGCTGCCAGCCTCTATCTCTGGTCCCGGTACGGTCCTGAGCCCTATCCTGTGGTTGTGTATAAGACCTGTTGTACTGGGAGTTATACGGGGCGGTAGTGTACCCCGAATCCCCAGCCCGAAATGGCTGCCTTCTGTTGTAGGGCTGTTGTTTCCTGTCTGTACGTCTAGTGGTTGACGGAAGGGCTTTATGTTTGTCCCTCGTCTCAATTAAGATAGGGTCTAACGCAGCACCAACTTTGAATGGGGTGGAGGCTAGGCGCCATTTGGAACGTAGGTCCGTCTGCCAATGGCGGAGCCAGAGGGCGACAGGAAGCAACATTGGATACTACCGCTCCAGACACGAATTTGGCCACGTTGTGGGTAGCATCAAAGGAAAACTCTAGCGCTACCACCAGTTTGTTGATGTCTTGGTGGAGACACATATCATCAGGAGCAAGCCTGGCCTGTAATTGCTTGAGCCAAACTAGCGAAGTCCTATTGAAGAATGAGGCTGATGTGGCAGCCTGCAACGCCCAGACAGCGAATGACCAGCTCGGCCTTACAGTCCTCAGCCTTGAGGCCCTCCAAAATTTCAGATGGGATCAAGGCTGGAGAGGCTAAGGCCTCAACTGGTGGGTCCACCGTGGGGAATTGGAGAATTCCATCCAGTTCAGGAGTGGAGGTGTAGAGCTTCCTGTCCCCGTTGCTGGGGTGGGGGAACCGTGGTTGGTTGTGCACATTGTTTTGAACAACGTCCAAAAACAGTTTTGGAAAGGGAATGGCATTCTGTTCCTGTACCTGTTCAGCAAACAAAAACTCCGTGGGACCAAGTCCTACCGCAGGACTAGCCTGGGTGGAAGTGCCGCCCATATTGGTAGTTGCTTTGGCCTTGTATAGAAGTTTTTTAAATAAAGCAGGCCGGAACAAGCCGGAAAAGGCGGACCTGTCCTGCACTACGCCCTCGTCATCAGAGTGTTCTAGGTCTGCCACCCCTTCCTCTTCACCTAACACCGATCCCTCACTGTAGACTGAGGGGAGTGGTGATGGGGGGGGTGTCAGCCTGGGAATTAGGAGTTTCCCTAGGTGAGGTTGCAACCCTAGACCTTTGGGCCCTGCGATGCAATCCCGCATCCACGCCCTGTGCAATGGCTGCTGAGATCATGTTTTGTAGTGCAGGTTAAACTCAGAACCTTCCTCACGTCTCAGCCCAGCAGCTGTGGGAGTAAACGTGGCTGTAGGTTCTGAACGCGTAGGCGCTGGAGCTGAGGCTGTACTGGCCTCAGAAGGATCAGGGGAAGATTGGAGCCCCAATACCCCCTCCTCAGTTGTTAGTTCCAGGGGGTCCGGAGACCAACCCTGTATCCCAGTCAAATGAAGGGGAGAGTTGGATGAGTGGCCTTCAGCCACTAAAGCCACAGGTGACCTGTTGGTAGCCACGGGGGCTTTTGATTTACCCTTGTCTTTGCGCTTGGCAGCCCTAACGGAGCTGCAGATGAAGCACGAGCCCTGTGGCGAGCGGCCTTAGTGGTGGCTCTCCCCACCCTAGTACTGGCCCCAGCGGCCTCGGAGTGCAACAGGGAAGAGGTAGACGCCCCAGCGCTGCCTCCGGAGATGGAATGATCAGCCATAATTAATAATAGGGAGTTGAAAGGCTCAGCTAACGTCTCAATATCAGAGGTGATTGCCGGAAAGGCCGAAGCGGAACGACTCTGAATACTTTGCAAGGCAACCGCATGCGCTAGAGCTAAGAGATGGCGAACCGACCTCCTCAGCTCCCAGAACAAGCCGTTAGTGATGTAGGTGCTGTTTGGGCACAAAACACTAAGGGCGCCCCTTCTGGCTGTACCTTGCCGCCCAGAAAAGCAGCTTCAAAATGGCCACCGCGGCACAGGGAAACGGTGCAAAATTCAATGTCTCAAAATGGCGGCCGCTCGCCTACAGGAAGCTCTGCACGGGCAGAAGCCAACAACAAAGGGAAAGGCAGCGCCGCAACTGTGAGGCGACTAAATCATGTTGGGCCAATCGCGCTCTCTAAGCGGATTGTGGCCACCCAAACCGACGCGCGAGAGGCAAACCTACTCTCACCACGGCACCTGTGGGACTGAAGAACGGCGAACCGACTCACATCCACGGCAGCTAGCTGCTGCAATCCTTTCAATGCGCTGGTTCCCCCGGCCGCAAGAGCCTCAAGGGAAGTCACTGAAGTACCCACGGGAGCGAATCTAGCCCAGCGTAATTACTGCCCGTCGGAACGAGCAGGCAATGCAGCTTACGCTGTCTTGAACCACAATATTCAGTCCAAATGCATGAAATAAATCCAGAAGTAAATAAATCCAGAAATAATAACTAAATAAACAAACAAATAAATAATAATAATGAGCAATTTGTCTAATGTCCTAGAAGAAAATTTTTTACGTCTCTTTAGGCTGGACTGAGTTAAAAACTGAACTATCCCAGTCAAAGAAGGCGTGGTCAACAATTTTTAAATGTATTGTCTTATAAATTCGGGGGGGGGGGGTTGGATATGTATTTAATTTCTTTGTAACTTTTGGGATGTGTGTCTTTTAATGTTGTACGCCGCCCTGAGTCCTTTTGGAGAAGGGCGGCATATAAATCCAATAAAAAGCAACAAAAAAGAAAGTAACTCAGTCTCTAGGCTAATGGACAAAGTTAACCCATGCTTGGATTCCCCAAGCAGCACACTGGAGAATAAGATCTCGTGTCATGGGCAGGGGTTTGGAGTAGATCAGAGGTGTCAAACTCGATTTTATTGAGGGACGTATCAAGGTTGTGTCTGACCTCAGGGGGGGGGGGCGTGCCTAGGATGGGCGCGGCCAGTTCGACGTTACTCCTGTTGGCAGCAGATTCGGACAGTGAGGAGGTTGGGGAGGAGCAGGGGCCAGTCCTGGAGTCTGGGGAAGGCTCGGATGAGGGCTCTGTGTCGGAGGCAGAGATGGGACCAGGGCCATATGCCAGTTATCAGCTGCCTTCAGTCAGACATCAGTGAGACAATATATCACTTAGGATTTATACTAAAGCAATAAATTGATTTTTTTAAAAAGATTAAAATCTTTTCCAGGCTGTTGAAACTCTGATTTGGGGTTTTACCGATTAGATTGATAGATCTTTATAGAAATGGCATGTTCATATGATTATGAAAAAGCAAAAAATTGTGATTTGATGTTAATGTCTTATTCTACTGCAACAGAGAGAGTTGGAAGTCGATGCTTCTTTTTCTTATCTTTTCTCACTTCTGTTCCCCCTCACTGCTTTTCTATTTACTTTTGTATTTTATAATGCTTTATAATTCAATAAAACTGTTAAACGCAACCCCCCCAAAAAAACTTTTCCAGAACATTGACTCTACCTGTAGGTGGGAGTGAAGGTTTTGTTCTCCCAAGCCACGCGTGGCATAGCTATGCCCTGGGAGACCAAAAGGAACGGAAGCCACAGACCATCCAGGTGAGACTTGTGTGTAGAAAGGAAAATCACGGGAGTATCAGCCTGGTTGTAGGGGAAAAATAGAGAGATTTAAGTTCTAGCAAGAGAAAATTGCTGGGATATTAACACATCATATGAGCACTGTCAGGTTTCCAAAAAATGCCCTAATTGATTTATTGAGTCTCGAGCCAAATTTCAAAAGAAAATTAGTCATTTCTTAGGAGCATTTATTTTGGCAAAATCTTTATTTTTGTAGTCCGATCTTAGCCTCATGTGAATTATGGCTGAACTTTGCCCCCGTTCCTTCCCTCCCCTCAGTCTGCATCATAAATCACATTCCCCAATGAGGTGCACCCCTCCCAAGTCTGCTGCGGTAATCTGAGATCCAACTCTAGCCGAACTCTTTCCAGGCCTTTAATCATCTTAGTTGTTCTTCTTTGCACTTTTCCCAAAGTCTCAACATCTTTTTTGCAATGTGAGGACCAAAACTGGATGTAGTGACATGCCCCAAGCCTGAGTCTGCAGGGGAAGATGAGCTGGAACCTGAGCCGACAGAGATTGAGGGGGTGGCTTTGTTGGCTTCGGAGGAAAATGGGGAAGAGCAGGGCCAGTCAGGCCAGGATTAGGACAGCTTGTAGACAGGGAGGAACAAGGGCAGGATGAACATAAGAGGCAAAGCTCAGGCGAGGAGCAAGGACCACCCCCTCCTGATCCAAGAGCATGGAGAGTGGAGAGAAGGCGAGAACAGAGCAGACTGACCCAACTACTTGGCAGGAGAGCGCCCCGCCTGTCTTCACCTGGGGAATGAGACTTAAGGAGATGCTGTTGGGAGGGGCATTTGTCGGGAACAAACCCTGAAGTGTTGAGTGCCAGACGTTTGAACTTGCCAAGAATCCCTGCATTCTTTCTGGCTTTCTGGACTAATTACCTGGATCCTTTGCTTCCTGAACTCCTTGATTTGCCCTGCTGGATTTATTGCTGTGCAGCTTGAGGGGTGTGTGTGTGTGTGTGTGTGTGTGAGAGAGAGAGAGAGAGAGAGAGAGAGAGAGAGAGAGAGAGAGAGCGAGCAGCTATTTGTGTTATCTCTGTGCAGTGTCCGGGGTCATCCCATGCAATAGTCCAGGTGTGGCCTTACTAAAGTTTTATAAAGACCTCAGGAAGGCTTCCTCCCTTACCATCTCTCCTGCTTTGTGCACCATCTCCAACTGCCCTTTGTGGACTATCACTCTGAGGAATATCCGGGTCAGGAATTTTAGCAGAACCCAGTGGCAGAACCTAAAGGAAGAGAAGGTGTTAAGGGTCAGAGAAGAAGCTCAGCAAGTCTGGGCAAGCTTATTAGCAGCTTCTAAAGAGGGCTTGAGCCACAGGCTCCATGAACATTTGACCATCGCCTCTGTTTTTCACCAATTATTGCAAACGCAGTTCAAGCCACCCCCAATATAATTTTCATAACACCTGTAGTAGCCTAGTCAATCCAGGGCCAAGATTGCACATCCTTCCTAAAAGTTTGCCTGCAGACCAGTGATTGCAGATAAACGTCATTTATTTGTTTATTTTCATTCCCTTAAACAAAAAAGCCACCCGTCTCGCTACAAGGCAAGAATAAATTCTATTTAAAAGCCTCCGAGCACTGCTGACGAAGTCCTGCAATGCACAACCTGGGAAATTCTTGGCCATCCTTCACCTAACGGGGAAGACCCCTGTAGGAGCTTCCCCCATTTTCCCCACTCACAAAACCTGCAGAAGCTGAACCTGGAAAGGAGGCCATAAAAATAGTCCAATGAGATTTAGGGCAGGGCTGGATCTTCTGATTGTGGAAGGAAGGAAGGAAGGAAGGAAGGAAGGAAGGAAGGAAGGAAGGAAGGAAAGAGAAAGAAAGAAAGAAAGAAAGAGGAAGTAAAGAAGAAAAATAAATAAATAAAGGAAGGAACAAAGAAAGAAGAAAAAGAAAGGAAGGAAGAAAAAGAAATAAAGAAAGAAGGAAAGAAAAAGAATGAAGAAAAAGAAATAAAGAAAAAAAGGAAGGATGGAGGAAAAAGAAAAAAAGGAAGAAGGAAAGAAAGAAGAAAGAAAAAGGAGGCAAAGAGGAAAAATAAAGAAAGAAAGAAGAAAAAGAAAGGAAGAAGAAAGGAAGGAAAGAAAGAAGGAAAGAAAAAGAAAGAAAAAGAAATAAAGAGAAAAAGGAAGAAAAAGAAAGGAAGAAGGAAAGAAAGAAGAAAAAGGAGGAAAAGAAGAAAAACATGAATAAAAGAAGAAGGAAGAAAAAGAAGAAAGAAAAAGAAAGAAAGAGAAGGAAGGAAAGAAAGAAAGAAGAAAAATGAAAAAAGAAGAAAAAGAAAGAAGAAAATTAAAGAAAGGAAAGAAAGAAAAGAAAAAAGGAAGGAAAGAAAAAAAGAAAGAAAGAAAAAGGAAGGAAAAGAAAGAAAGAAGAAAAGGAAAGGAAGGAAGGAAGAGAAAGAAAGAAAAACGGAAGAGAAAGAAAGAAAGACACTGTGCTTAAATATACTCCAGAGTTGAACTGCAACGCAGATCAGAATCAGAATCCAGGCTGGTTCTGGACCCCTTCTGGGAGAACCTGGATAAAAGACCCCTTTTCCACAGGGTGTGTGTGTGTGTGTGTGTCTCCTCTAGATTGCCTCAAAAAGTGCCCCATAGGCATGGGAATGAAGCCAGCTCGTCTGTGCCAAAAGTGAGGAGAAGCCCAGCGATCCCCTCTTTCTCTTTCAGACCCCAGGTTCGAATCTCCCCACCGCTCCATTCATGCAGGGGGACTGACAGAATAATATTTATATTAATATCTTATTTTGCACTTTTATTTAAATAAGTAGCAGTCTGAGATGTAGAAAATAGAACTGGAATGGTATACAAACTCATTTCTTAAGTTATTATATTTTTATTATTTGTTTAGATCTGTAACTTTCAAAGACACGCCAGATAATCTGAAATAAATAAATTAAAACATTAAATTACATTGTAGCATCCTACACAATCACCTCAGGAGGAAAGGGGAGAGGCGGCCTTGTATCTGGCAGAGGATCCTCTGGATCTCCTTCATCCACTCTTCGGCAGAGATGCTGCTCCCTGGAGCTTCCCCGGAGCCTTCTGGGGACACCACCTCTTGCACCCTGCTCGGAAGAAGGAAAAAGAGAAAAAATGGGGCGGTGGGGAATGAAAGCATCTTTGCAAAGCACTCAGGAACATCCCAGGAACAAATTCAGCCAACATTCATGCTTTGACAGGTTAAAGGTAAAGGTCCCCTTGCACATGACATGCTAGTCGTTCCTGACTCTAGGAAGACTCTCCGGTTCCAGCAGCCAGCCCACAACCATAGAGCACACTCCTAGAGCGGCCACTGCTGGAAGACTCGGCAGCCAAGTTTTGGAGTTTGAAACCGGAGAAGACGTTATGCTCGGAGCACGGCGGTGGCGGCAGCGGCTGCAGGGAGAGCTGGGCCCGGACATGTTGAGGCTAGGAGGCATGCCTGCTGGAGGCGGAACAGGCGCTCGCGCAACCCCCTTTTCCATGCACTGACCTAGGAGGTATCCCTAATGTGCCAAGCTGCGGGAGCTGGGGAGCAGGCAGAGCGCCACGTGGCATGGCGCCTTAGGGATATCCCCTAGGTCAGTGAATGGCGCTCTGCCCGGCTGGAGAGGGGGGTTGCCGGGCGGTTGCTCGTGAGCTTGGTCACCTCATGGCTGCTTCGCCCCTGAGGCTGTGCCCGCCTCTTTGGGAGCCAGTTCGCAAGGGAGCAGCTGCCCGGCAACCCCAAAACAATAAGCCCTCCTCTATAATAAGCCCAAGGCCATATTTTGTAAGTAAAAAGAAAATAAGACCCTGTCGTATTTTCGGGGAAACACGGTAGTTTCCATCCATTGCTTCTTGTTCTGCCCTCAGGTGCTTTGGAGAATACTTTAACTCCCTCTTCTTTGTGGCAGCCCCTCAAATATTGGAACGCTGCTATCATGTCACCCCTAGTCCTTCTTTTCATTAAACTAGACATACCCAGTTCCTGCAACTGTTCTTGGTACCTTTTAGCCTCCAGTCCCCTAATCATCTTTGTTGCTCTTCTCTGTACTCTTTCTAGAGTCTCTAGAAAGTCATCTAATAGGATATTAGATGAAACAACACAGCCACAAAGCGAGATCTGAAAATAGCTCAAAAGATATGTGAAGTGTTAGTACCACTTTACACTGCTTTGGTAAAACCGCACTTAACCAGTGAGGAAGTTGGCAGGAAGGACGCCCGGTGTAGTCACATATCTCCCTTAAGGGCCCTGGGGATTGGCTTAGCAACTGGAGGGGATCTGCTCTAATCATGCTGGGAAATCCACATTTTAACAACAAAAATGTCATCAAAATCCACAGCAAAGTATGTTCTTTCTGTGCCAACTCAGGAAGCTCAAACTGCCCAAGGAGTTGCTGATTCAGTTCTACAGAGGAATCATTGAGTCTCTCATCTGCACCTCCATAACTGTCTGGTTTGGCTCTGCAACCCAACAAGACAGACAGAGACGTCAGAGGATAAATCAGAACTGCAGAAAAAACAATGGCTACCAACCTGCCTTCCATTGAGGACCTGTACGCTGCACGAGTCCAAAAGAGGGCTGTGAAAATAACTACAGACCCCTCATATCTTAGACATAAACTTCTACCCTCAATATAGAGCTATAGGGCACTTCACACCAGAACAACTAGACACAAGGAGGGTTTTCCCCCGAATGCCATCACTCTGCTAAACAACTAATTCCCACAGCACTGTCAAATTACCTACTAAGATTGTGTTACTATTATTCTTCTCATCCTTCCTAGTATTCATCTCTTCCCACTTATCACTATAACCATATTGCTTGCATCTTTACAATTTATATTGCTTAATTTGTTTCCTAGTATGATTTGATTGCTTATTCGTAATCTTTGACTATCTTGAAGTGTTGTATCTTGTGTGTATGTGTGTGAAGCTATTCTCCAAACGCACCTGAGAGTAGAACAAGAAGCAATGGGGGGAAACTAATCAAAGAGAGAAGCAACTTAGAACTAAGGTGAAATTTTCTGACGGTGAAAACAATTAATCAGTGGAACAGCTTGCCTCCAGAAGTTGTGAATGCCCCAACATTGCAAGTCTTTAAGAAGATGTTGGATAGCCATTTGTCTGAAATGATGTAGGGTCTCTTGCCTGGACAGTGGGTTGGACTAGAAGATCTCCAAGGTCCCTTCCAGCCCTGTTATTCTGATTACATTTTTGGAAGGTGGCTTTCCAGGAAAGCATTTTGGGAAGATCTCGCAATCCCAAAGCCTGGTGGCATTAGGGTGGCTGGACGGTGACTTATGCTTTTGGCTAACTGTAATCGTATTGGGGTTAATGTGTTCTACAAGCCACCCGAATCTTTTTAGGCCTGGAGTATCGACCGAAGTAAATCAAATAAATGGATCACTCCACAGGCGTCCAACATTTGTGGGCTACACCCAGTGGTAAAATTCTTTTTTTTTTACTACCAGTTCTGTGGGCGTGGCTTGGTGGGCGGGGCAGGGGAAGGATACTGCAAAATCCCTACTCCCACCCTACTCTGGGGCCAGCCAGAGGTGGCATTTGCTGGTTGTCTGAACTACTCAAAATTTCCTCTACCGGTTCTTCAGAACTTGTCAGAACCTGCTGGATTTCACCCCTGGTTACACCCCAAATGAAGCCTCCATCTCACAGCGGTACCTTTGGGTGCGAAGGAGCCTTTCCTGGAGATTGGGTGGCATTTCAGCAAGAAGCCTCCCGTCACAGACAGTCAGGAAGTGACACAGCCTCCTTACAAGCCAGCCTCTGTACCTGCAACCGAAGAACCACATTAGTTAGAGAAGTCATCCATGCCACAGACAGGTCAGAGATTATCCACCAGGGTGATTGTCAAGAAAACCTAGATCAGAGATGGCAAACCTATGGTACAGGTGCCAGAGGTGGCACGCAGAGCCCTCTCTGTGGGCACGGGCATCATCGCCAACAGGTCTTTGCGGCCGCTGGAGCGCCAGAAAATGGCATGAAAACGGCCAAAAAAACCACCTGAAAACCAGGCTGTTTTCTGGGCCGTTTTCAGGCTGTATTTAGGACATTTTCTGACTGGTTTTTGGGCTGGTTTTGAGCCATGTTTTGGCCCTGAAACTGACCTGAAAACAGCCTGAAACTGGCCTGAAAAATGACCCAAAACCACGCCATTTGTTGAGCTCTTTTCAGGATGTTTTTGGGCTGTTTTTCAGGGTAAAAATGGCCTGAAAATGCCCCCCCCCCCAAAAAAAACCAGGCAGATGCGCACCAGCCAGTTGGTCTTTGGGTTTTTGGCGCTCTGACGGGGACACATCAGTTGCCCTGACTCCACCCCGCAAGAGATTATGGGGTCATTAAAAGCAGACAATGATTATAAATACCATGTTTCCCCGAAAATAAGCGCTTGGCCTTATTTTTGGGGAGGTGTGCTGCCCCAGCAGTATATAGCCAGTATAGGAATTAAGAACTGTCTCCTTTAAGAAACTACCTCATGGGAAATGTAGGCAGAGACTGCCTTATGGGAAATGTAGTTCCATGACATGTGATCACATCTCTGTTTATGATTGGCCACTGGGGCATCTTGCCCACATGCAAAGTTTATAGCCGGGCAGTTTAAATGCTTTTGTGAATCGGAATGGTAGCGTTCTACATCTCCGCTCAGCATGGGGATAAAATCATCATCTTTTTATACCACGTGATGGGACAGATCATGGAAAGTCAGAAGTATCTTAACACTGAACTGTAAGTTTTGTCAGGGTTCCAAATAGCATACAAAAGTAAATCAGAGCCTGAGGCAAAGTATTGGCACATCTGGGAAAACCCAAATCTGAAAGCTTCCCGGTTTCCCCCACCCAGTTGAAAGTTCAAGATTTTGCCCCCCACACCCACAAGTCCATCCCATGGTCCAATCTCCTACTACCATGTTGGCAGCTTCCAACCATCCAGTTCCGGTCAGGTGCAAAGACAAAGGATGACCTTGGCTTTCTAGAAAGAATGTTGTTATGGCTACATCGCATCTAATCCCCCCTCCCATTTTCCCACCATAGAGAATGCATATTAGAATAATAGAAAGTGTGGCAGGCCAAAGGTCCAAAAGAAAAGATGGCTGCAGGCCTGACACATTCCTTTTGTTAATTATGAGAGGAAATCCATTTGCATAATCTATCTTTAAAATGCAGAACGCAGTAAATTACTGCTTTTCCTTGCCACAAAATTCACGCTGCCTTGTTTCAGATATCTCTCAGAAAGCCGATACGCTGTGATGCTATGGGAGAACATTATTCGGATCTAACCTTCCCCAGATCTAACCTTCTTTAATCTGGCTGATGCAAAGAAAAGGCTGGGATCCCCCTAACACCTCCCCAGATAATAAGACCAATCAGGCTGTTGAGCGCATGCCCTAAAATAAGCCCTCTCTTAAAACGTTTAACCGCATACGCAGCCGGTCCCTGAAATTTCCTGGGGGGGGAAAGGGGGGGAGAAATGCCCCATGCGCCCCAAATGCACCTGTCATCCATGCGCAACGGCCTCATGGAGGCCACTCCCACAAACCCTAGCTACCCTGCCCCTTCTCTTAGTGGCGGCCGCAAAAAGAGTGGCAGGCCCAGTGATGCTAGGGCTGGCAAGAGTGTGCCAGAAACAGAAACAGAGGGAGAACTTCCGGCCCTCTCTGGATCAGCTGATCCGAGGTTAAGGGGTCTCCTGCACCTCAAAAATAATAAGACCTCCTCGAAAATAAGGCCAAGCACTTATTTCGGGGGGAAGGGGGTCAAAGGAAAATAAGACCCTGTCTTATTTTCGGGGAAACACGGTATTGAGAAAGAAAAGGGGGGAAAACCTCCAAATCTTTGCTTTGGTATCCATCAAATCTTTTCTCCCATCTCTGCGGTTAACAACACGAGCAATTTAGGGATTTCAGTTTTCAAAGAACCTCGTGAAGTGCAATTGAAGTAATTAGGAATCAGGCTAATGAGAATAAAGTCTTTAATCCTCGCCCATTTCCTACGAGAGAGAAAGCTTTGTTATCTACACACTGTATTAATTCAGAAGAGATGGGAGACAGGAGTAGGAGAAGGGGGGGGGAGGAAACAAGAAAAATCAAAAGCCACAGAGTCTTGGCAATGTAAGTCAAACACAGCTGTCTTACAAAGAATAAACCCCCCAAGTATTCTCATAAACAGCAGATTAATAAACAGGACTTAATCCTAGGCACCCCACTGATATAATAAGCAGGGTAGGCAGAATGGTTTGCGTACATCAAGAAGGTCCCTTAATTGCAAGCTATATTGTTGCAGGATCCAATCTGGGTCGGTCACCAGAACGAGAGCTTTCATTTTCTGAACTTTTGGACTCCTCAGGGAACATCTCTCTCATTAGAATGTCCTCTTAGGAACATGATGGCGAACCTATGGCATGCGTGCCACTGGTGTCATGCAGAGCCATCTCTTCAGGCACATGAGCCATTGCCCTAGATCAACTCCCGACGGCTAGCTGATTTTCGGCCTCCTGGAAGTACGCCTCATTTTCCTCCCATCCCGATCCCTGCCACCCAGGGCGGAAAATGGGGCGTGTGGAGGATGAAAACGGGATGCAGCCTGAAACAGCTGATCGACAGGAGGCCGATCCAACCGACAATCAGCTGCTTGTGGTAACCAGGCTGTGCTGAAACTGAAACTAAAACAGGCTGTTTGCTGTGTGCTGCAAGGAGGCAAATTGCTGGGAGGCACAGGCAGATTTTTTTTCTCCCTTGTTTTCCTTCCCAAAAACTAGGTGCATCTTATATTTCAGACCGTCTTATACTCCCAAAAATATGGTAATCTTTGACTTACAATCATTCATTTACCATTGTTTAAAGTCACATGCTAAAATAAGTGACTTAAGACCAGTGCTCAAATGGAAAAGGGATGGGATAGAGGAGAGTTGGCTTCAGGAATTCTGGGAGGTGAAGTCCACGAGTCCCAAAAGGCCCATGGTTCCCCACCACTGATGTAGTACCCTCAAACTCCTACTCCTACATTGATTATAAAGTTCCTACGGAGATCGCAGGAGACAAAGTTCTCCGAGCAGGGTAGGAGAAGTATACACCAAGGTGGAAGCCAGACCACTTGGCAAGCTTAATCATGAGTACGCATCGAATGTGTTGGGTTCACCACCTCTCCTCTCCTCAACTCACCTGGTGTTTTTTTCTGTTATCTTGATCACATTGGAAAACCCCATGGAGGCCAGGTGCTTGTGAAAGAAAAATCCCTGAAGATCAAAAAAGACACAATTTAAAGACAGCAGCTTCTCTCGTCCCAGTTGCAAGAGAGAAAAACAACACATCACAAGTACAGATGATCGTGACCTCGTCTTCATGAAGACCTTCTGAACCCAGAACAGTAGGAAGCAGTGGCTCAGTGGCTAAAGACGCTGAGCTTGTCGATCAGAAAGGTTGGCAGTTCGGTGGTTCGAATCCCTAGTGCTGCGTAATGGTGTGAGCTCCCGTGACTTGTCCCAGCTTCTGCCAATCTAGCGTTTGAAAGCACGTAAAAATGCAAGTAGGAAAATAGGAACCACCTTTGGCGGGAAGGTAACAGCATTCTGTGCACCTTCGGCTCTTAGTCATGACAGCCACATGACCACAGAGACATCTTCGGACAGCGCTGGCTCTTTGGCTTTGAAACGAAGATGAGCATCGCCTCCTAGAGTCGGGAACAAGTAGCACCTATGTGCGAGGGGAATCCTTATTTTTACCTAACCCAGAACAAGGGAGCTGAGCTTTCTCTCTCCATACGCTTTCTCCATTGCGCCACAGTGGCACAGTGGTTAGAGTGCAGAACTGCAGGCTACTTCTGTTGACTGCTGGCAATTTGGCAGTTCAAATTCCACCAGGCTCAGGGTTGACTCAGCCTTCCGTCCTTCTGAGGTGGGTAAAATGAGGACCCAAATTGTTTGCGGGCCATAGGCTGACTCTGGCCCCCAAACAAGAGAGGGCTGGGCTGTACAACACAAAGTGATATATCAGTTTAAGTGGTATTGCTATTGCTACAAGTGATACGCCAGATGGTCTAAAACAGGGGTTCCAACTTTAAATATAGAGGCACCCTAAAAAAAAGACCACTTTTGGCTTGTGTTAACCCTCCCGACACATGTATGTATGTATGTATGTATGTATGTGTATATATATATATATATATATATGTGTGTGTGTGTGTTGTATTTGTACTGATAAATAAATAAAGTAGTATAGATCTATTTTGAGCTAATTAGCTCTCATCAGCTAGCCATACCCTTACTGGGATTTGAACCTGGGCTGTATTATATCTTAGGCAGGAGTCTTAGCCACTAAGCCACAGACTCACCTCCTTATCAGTTGAGCCAGGGAAATAGGTATGTATTTGTGTTACAACCCCTGGTATGCCTAAATATGGGAGGAAGGTCACTACTCCCTCTTTCTGTATATATTTAGAAAGAGGAAGTAGTGACCTTCCTCCCATATTTAGGCATACCAGGGGTTGTAACACAAATACATACATATACATATACATACATATACATATACATACACACACACACACACACACACACACACACACACATATATATATATATATATATATATATATATATATATACACACACACACACACATATATATATATATATATATACACACACACACACACACACACACACACACACACACACACACACACACACACACACACACACACACACACATATATATATATATATATATATATATATATATATATATATATATATATAAAAGGAAGCAACAGGAATTCAAGAAAATTGAGTACTTTCCAAATTGGCTCGTCAGCAGTGTGGGAACCCAATAAAAACGCCGAGCAAAAAACATAGATTTGATCGAATCGAGCAAAAGCTTCCTTTATCCGTCCTTTTCTATCAATTCCTTACCCAGCTCTTCGAAGTGCATTTTTGGCAGCAGCGCCCAACAAAGGAACGGTATTTGCCCAAAAAGGGCCGGACGATATCCAGGTTCAGCCCCAGGTCCATGGCCCAGGTCTCCACCTGAGGGAGAATCCAATAACTTTTAATGAGTCACATGGAAACAACAAGATTGACAATTGTTTTTTAACAATAGGCAAAGAATGTTTCGCTGCAGTAGATTGCCTGCAGCAGAACAAAAATCCATCAAGTAGTTTGTGTTGTTTTTAACCCTTACGTGTACTTTTTGGGAAAAAAAAAAGTATGGAAGATGGAATATAGAACAGAGAATAACAGAGTTGGAAGGGACCTTGGGGGTCTTCTAGTCCAACCCCCTGCCCATGGTAGGAGATCTTTACTATACAGACTGTAAATCTGAGTTGGAAGGGAGCTTATAGGTCATCTAGTCCAGCCCCGCTTACCCACCAACGAACTTTGGTACCCACAAACTTTCTCTCCCAGAATTCTGTGTTTTCTCATCCTGATCCCCAACTCCAGGAGTCAGCAGTCTGGATAAGTCCCTGTTGCCATCTGCTCCTTTCCAGGAGGCACCTCACCTGGTGTCTTCCTCCTTACCCGTCTGTGTGTGTGTCTGTGTGTGTGTGTGAAAGAGAGAGAGAGAGAAAGAGACAGACAGACAGACAGAGATGAGAGACAGAGAGAAAGACAGAGACAGGGACAGGTGGACAGACATTTTTCTGCGTTGTCTTATCTGTTGGAAATTACAAAAATACAAAATCTTTAAAGCAATCTCTTGGCTTTCTAGCATAAACGTATGGAACCGATAATTTCAGCATTCCCTCCCCTACCTCTTTGGCAAAGCAACTGTGTCAACCCTGAAGCTAGCCTGGCTGCAGCCGCCACACTGGAGCTGAGGGATTTAGAGATAGCTGGGGCTGTGTAGTCAAAACAAAGTACTTTCTCTTAGGAACCAAGGACGTTCTCACACCTGGCTGGAAGAAGGAGGAGTGATGTCACCAGACCAGAGGATGCTGTCTTGATTGGGCCATGTGACTGATTGTTTGGCACTAGGGAGAAAAACTTTTACTTTAGAATAGAATAGAATAGAATAGAATGGGATTCATAATAGACTAGGATTTAGAATAGTGTAGAGTAGAATAGAATAGAATAGAATAGGATTCAGGATAGGATAGGATAGAATAGAATAGAATTCTTTATTGGCCTGCCTCACAGTTCTTGCTTGCAATGGATCTATTACTTGGAACTCTGACAGCAACCTCACAAAGGATGAAGGAAAACCAATTTTGTTTTTGTTTTTTAAAAGAAGAAAAGGTACATGCAGTTTTTGCTTAATTAGCAACCATTTGACCTTATAAAAGTGACTTACGGCCAGTCCTGGGAGTTTCAGCCATCAAAACATCCCTGCAGCCACACGATCACAATTCGCTGCGGAATTTACTTTACTTTTTTAAAAAAGTGAAATTGCAAGAATACAAGTTGAGGAGTGAGTTTTCCTTCAATCGGTTTTGAAAGGAAAAGGACACTGTGTCTTTCTTTTCGGCTTCTTTGGGACATTTCTTATTTTGTGTGTGTGTGTGCAAAAAGGAAAGACTTGAAAGCTTTTTTTTTTAAGAATTGAAAAGTTAAGGCTTTGTGAAACCGATTTAAAGAAAGACTTTGAAAATCAGAAAAATCCTTTGGTGTGGGGAAAAAAATCTGTTTTGTCTACAATTTGAAATGCAAAAAAACCCCAAACCAAACATACTTTGAAAACAGGTTATTAAAGCCCAGGATAGCCACTTTACACCAAACATTTAATCTGGGGGTTGGTGAAGAGATTTTAACTCTTTCCTAGAACTGTTGCTATGGAAGATGAACCAACCCTTTTGAAAACAACCAAAATGGGCTTTATGGTGGACTTAAAAATTATAACCTAAGAAAGAGATGGCAAGAATGATTTAGAAGTGGAATTGAATGAGCATACAAATAATGTTCCCAAAGATGTATTGCTGTTGTTCATTGCAAAGTTGTGTCCGACCCATTGTGACCCCATGGACAACGTTCCTCCAGGCCTTTGTGTCCTCTACCATCCTCCGGAGTCCGTTTAAGCTCAAGCCGACTGCTTCAATGACTCCATCGAGCCACCTCTTTCTCTGTCGTCCCCTTCTTCTTTTGTCCTCCATCTTTCCCAGTATTAGGCTCCTTCCTATTCATCTATCTATCTATCATCTATCTATCTATCTATCTATCTATCTATCTATCTATCATCTATCTATCTATCTATCTATCTATCTATCTATCTATCTATCTATCATCTATCTATGTACCTACCTACCTACCTACCTACCCACCCACCCACCCACCCACCCACCTACCTACCTACCTACCTATCCATCCATCCACCTATCCATCATCTTGTCAGGCATGCCTCCTTCAATATCCAAGAAAGAAAAACCTCAACTCCATTTGAATAGAGATAAAGTACTTTTACTAGATATGAAATGAAAGCAGCAAAAAGGAAAGCAAGATCTGAGCCAGAAAGGCGGGAACATATTCATATCAAACGTTTACCCAGCACCCTCCCCCCAATTCCCCAACCCAGTGTCCCATCTGCAACTCCCTAAGGTGTCATGTGGGGTGCATCTTCAAACAGCCTCATCAAGTTGGTATGTGAGACGGTTGGCCTTGACCAAGTCCAAACATCAGCCACCAGCATGCACAGAAGATAGTGAGAACAAGACTCCTCCAGTACAATATTATTCCCTTCCCCAATACCAACTCCCCCCCCCATTTCTATGGCAGCCAATAGTAAGCAAACGTAGCAAAGCAGCTGTGAAGTAGTAAGCAAGTAACCAAAACAGAGGCTGACACATCTATCCATCCATCTCTATCTATCTTTGTTGTTGTTAGTTTTAAAGTCGTGTCTGACCTATCGTGACCCCATGGACAACGTCCCTATAGGCCTTCCTGTCCTCTACCATCCTCTGGAGTCCATTGAAACTCATGCCAACTGCTTCAGTGACTCCATCCAGCCACCTCCTTCTCTGTCGTCCCCTTCTTCTTTTGCCCTCCATCTTTCCCAGCATGAGGCTCTTCTCCAGGGAGTCCTTCTTCCTTCTCATTAGGTGGCCAAAGTCTTTGAGTTTCCTCTTCAGGATCTGGCCTTCTAAAGAGCAGTCAGGGTTGATCTCCTCTAGCACTGACCAGTTGGATCACTTTGCAGTCCAAGGGACTCAATGCAGGAGTCTTCTCCAGCACCAGAGTTCAAAGGCCTCCATTCTTTGGCGTTCATCCTTCCTTATGGTCCAACCTTCACAGCCATCCATTGCAACTGGGAAAACCACAGCCTTGACTATACGCACTTTTGTTGGCAGTGGGATGTCTCTGCTTTTTAGGATGCTGCCTAGATTTGCCATTGCTTTCCTCCACAGGAACTTTAATAAATGGGCTTTATGGTGGATTTAAAAATTATAACCTATGAAAGAGAGAGGTGGTTTACAAGTGAAATTGGTTGATCATACATATAATGTTTCCAAAGATAGATACCTTCTCAAATTGGAATAGAAGAGATTTAACGGGGCTGTTTCATGGAAGTTACCAAAGGGCTTAGATAAAGATGATTAAAAACTTCAGAAGAAGAGGGAAAATATTAGAAGAAAACAGGCATTATCTGTAAGATTTAAGGATGGTGGGAAGAAAGAAGGAAAAAAATACAAAATTGGTTGATTTGATTGTGGTTAAACAATGGGTTGCTATCTGGGGTAATGCTTGAGGGTTATTTGGACTGGATTGTTTGTCTTGGAAATTGTTTTAAAGGTGGAGTGGATTAGTTTATAATATTTACATTTCTATTTTTTAAAATATGTAAATAAGATTATTTCTGATTTGTTTTCTTTTTCATTGCAGTGTTTCATTCTTTTAGAGGGGGGGAAGTTAGATTAAATGCAGAGGGGGATTATATACTTATAATACCTTGTTAGGTATTTATGTTAATTTTTACTGGACCTTTGTTGGTTATGAAGGAGAGCTGAATATTTTTAAGGAGCGCTAAAGATATAGAGATGAGTTTACAAAAATTAGAGTGATGTACGGAATGAAGATGCATCAAGCAGTCTGTTTGTGCTTCACGAGTCAGTGATAAATTCATAACAGCAATATGCTTATACGAGATGAAAAGGGAATTTTATTTTTCTTTCTATCTTTCTTCAAGGGATTTTTTTCCACACCTTACAGGTAGACAGGTAGATCTTGACTTACGACCCCAATTGAGCCCAAACTTTAGGTTGCTAAATGAGATATTCGTTACGAGCTTTGACCCATTTTACGACTTTTCTTGCCACCGGTGTTAAATGAATCACCACCATTGCTAAATTGGTAACCCCGTTGTTAAGTGAATCTGGCTTCCTCATTGACTTTGCTTGTCGGAAGGTCGCAAAGGTTGTGCACATGACACCCCCGGGACACTACAACGGTCATAAGTATGAGTCAGTTGCCAAGCATCTGAATTTTGATCACGTGGTCCTGAGGATGCTGCAATGGTCACAAGTGTGAAAAATGGTCATAGGCACTCCCAGACACCCACTCGGTCGATGGGGTACAAAGGGAGAGCCCCAGGTAGGGGGCTTTCACAATGATGAAAAACATTCTCCTGCATGTCCCACCTGTGGGTTTTTTTGGGGGAAACACCCAAGAACTGTTCTACATCCCTTTCTTTCTTTCTTTCTTTCTTTCTTTCTTTCTTTCTTTCTTTCTTTCTTCCTTCCTTCCTTCCTTCTCTTTCCTTCCTTCTTTTTTGTTTCTTCCCTTTTCCTTTCCTTTCTGTATTTCTCTCTCTTTTTCATTCTCTTTCTCTTCTACCCACCCACCCACTCTCCCTTCCTTTTTCTTCCTTTTCTTCCTTTTCTTTCTTTCTTTCTTTCTTTCTTTCTTTCTTTCTTTCTCTTTCTTTCTTTCCTTCCTCCCTTTGTCTTTTCTTTCTTCTGTTTCCTTCCTTTCTGTTTCTTCCTTTTTCCTTTCCTTCTCTTTCCTTCCTCATTCTTTTTCTATTTCTCTTTTTCTTTCTCTCTTTCTCTTTCTCTCCCACCCTCCCTTTCTTTTTCTTTCTTTCTTTCCTTTCTGTTTCTTCCCTTCTCTTTCCTTCCTTCCTTTTTTTCTTTTTTTCTCCTTTCTTTCTCTATTTCTTGTTCTTTCTCTCTTTCTTTCCCTCTCTCCTTCCTCCCTCCCTCCCTCTCCTTTTTCTTTTTTCTTTTCTTTTTCTTTCCTTTTTGTTTTTTCCCTTTTCCTTTCCTTCCTCTTTCTTTTCTTCCTTTTTCCTTTCTTTCTCTCTTTCTCTCTCTCTCTCCCCACCATCCCTCCCTCCCCCGTCTCTTTCTTTCTTTTTCTTTCTTCTTTCTTTCTTTCCTTCCTTCCTTCCTTTCTTTTGAGTTTTAACCCAGGGTAATGTTTTATGTTGTGACTGCACACCGTTTATGCACTGCCAACATTCCTACAGTTATCGGGGGGGTCTAGAAGAATAAAAAGTGAGGGGGTTTTGTTCAGAAAATTACCTTTATGTGTTCACACAATAAAAGTGGTATAGAAACAAACGCATACAGCTGCACAACAGGGAGGGTTGATCTATTATTCTTTAGAGAGAAAAAACCCCACCATACCATTTAGCTTCTGCTCTCTATTAAAATGACGACGAAGGCAGCAGCACAATGAAGGTTGTGTTATAGACTGTAAGTTTAGCACAACAATACTTGGTGGGATCAGGTCAAACCTAACCTATAAACTGTCCTAACCGGCCAGCGATTCATTAAAAATCCACCTTTATTCCCATCGTGATGAGCCCAGAAAAAGGCCCCTGTCCCACTTCCTCTTCCAAAACTTTTCCTTTTGTCTATTTTTCTTCCCACTCCTGGATTCCCCTGTGTTGTGCAGGTTGGCAAGAGAAGAGAGGAGACCCCGTTATTATCATATAATGCAAGGGAAAGGGGGAGGGGGAGGAGGAACTATTTGTTCCCAACAGCCTCAAGAAGGTGTTTGCTGAATGCAGCTGCCTACACACCTTTCAGGCTCCCAGGATAATCTCCCACCTGGCCAAGCTAAGCAGAAATGAAATATCCTCTTCCTGACCTTGGATTTACAGAGGCTCATTCAGAAGCGAATGAAGCCCAAATGATATCAGAAGGAGAGGTCAGATTGATAGGCCTTGAAGGTCTTCTAGTCAAGGGACTGTCCTTCCTTCCTTCCTCTTTCTCTCCTTCCTTCCCCTCCTTCCTTCCTTCCTTCCTTCCTTCCTTCCTTCCTTCCTTCCTTCCTTCCTTCCTATTTCTCTCCTTCCTTCCTTCTCATGGGGCTGAAAGGTACCTTGGAGGTCTTCTAGTCCAACCCCCTGCCCAAGTTTATTTATTTATTGAATTTATATCACCGCCTATTCACCCACGGCAACTCAAGGGGGCTCACAGACAGTAAAACCACTTTTAAAACAATAAAACTAAGAAAAGGAATCCAATAAATGAATATTGTCTATCATAGAATAAAACGGGTGTCCAACCTTTTCTTGAAAAAGAAGAACAGGATAAAGGAAAAGGAAAAACAAGGAAAGAATGCAATTGTTTCCTTGAAACCAAGGCTCCGTTTGGTAGCAAGATCTTTTTGGCAGGAACCTCCCTGGAGAGAAGGGACTGGAGGAGCTTTAAGAGGAGAGACTGAAGGCTGAAGCCCAGGGTCTCCAGGGACCTTTGCAGGATCAGGAAAGGAGAAGCGAGAGAGAAGCCCCCAGGGACGGGGGCAGCCAAAGTCCAAGGAGAGGCTGGGGGTGGGGAAGCAGAGAGGAAAAGATGATCCTTGCAATGTCCTGGATATCCCTGGGGCTGCCGCTCCCTCCCACGTCCTCCACGGCGAAGAGAAGGAAGTCTGGCCTTGGTCCCTTAAAGGAACCCGCCACTGGATCCACGAGGGTCGTCAAAGGGGCACAGAGGCCCCACCTTTCAAGGAAGCCACCCACTGTCAACCTCACCAGGTAAGACCAGGCAGGAAACGTGGAGACGCTCAAGTCATCCAGGTGGAGTTGGCTGGAAGTTGAGTCAGGGAAACCGGGCCTCTTTTCTTTCTTTTTCTTTCTTTCTTTCTTTCTTTCTTTCTTTCTTTCTTTCTTTCTTTCTTATTTATTTATTTTCTTTCTTTCTTTCTCTCTGTTTCTTTTTTCCTTCCTTCCTGTCTCCTCTTTCTTTCTCTTTCTTTCTTTCGTCCCCCCTCTTCCTTCCTTCCTTTCTTTTAAAACTTTCACTGGTTACCCAAATAGGAGGTGGTGACCCTTGGAGAGCTGTAGGCAACGAAATGTCAATTTCATGTATTGCGATTAGTGTACAATAAAAGTATTCAGTTCCAATCCAATCTATTCTACTCTATTCTATTTCCTATTCTCTTCTCTTGTTTCCTCTCCATTCCCCTCTTCTCTTCTCTTCTTCATTCCAATATCTATTCTATTCTATTCTATTCTATTCTATTCTATTCTATAGTACTCTACACTCTACTCCATTCCATTCCACTCCACTCCACTTCCTCCATTCCATTCTTCATTCCAATATCTATTCTATTCTATTCTATTCCATTTCCTCTCCTCTCCATTCCATTCCCCTATTCTATTCTATTCTTTTCTCTATTCTATTCTGTTCTATGCTATTCTATTCTATTCCATTCCATTTCCTCTCCTCTCCATTCCATTCCCCTATTCTATTCTTTTTCTCTATTCTATTCTATTCTATTCTATTCTATTCTATTCCATTCCATTTCGTCTCCTCTCCATTCCATTCCATTCCCCTGTTCTATTCTTTTTCTCTCTTCTGTTCTATTCTATTCCATTCCATTCCATGTCCTCTCCTCTCCTCTCCATTCTATTCCATTCCCCTATTCTATTCTTTTTCTCTATTCTATTCTTTTCTCTGTTCTATTCTATTCTATTCCATTCCATTCCCTCTCCTCTCCGTTCCATTCCATTCCCCTGCTCTATTCTTTTTCTCTCTTCTGTTCTGTTCTGTTCTGTAGCTTCTTCAGTTGCCATGACTCAATTTCCAGACGACCAGATGAGCTCATTCTACTTTATGGTAAGGTTGTAACAACTGAATCTTTCCAAGTGTGAAAGTACAATTGTCCTCCCACTTTCTTTACACCCAAAATTAGGGGAGGGGAGGAGAATCTCTTCTGAGACATCGACCACACCCCCAGTCCTTCTACAGACTCATCTGTCTCCTACCTGACTGTTTCCTTGGTGGCCTCTTTGGGTCAGCCTCTCAAGGCCATCCCCACCTACCCTTTGACCAGCCCTCCATCCCTGGGGAGACTTTGGTAGCTGAGGGGATGCTTTTATCGCAGGAGTTGTCCAATCTTGGCAACTTTAACTAACAACTGCAGCAACCACTATATTCGGCATCGCCTTCAAGGCCATAAAGAGGAATAAAAATACATTATTTTCTCCACCGTTATCTCTCAAGTTGCAACGCTGTCGACTTCTTTCAACTGATGGAGGATAATTATACATATCAATAATAATATTCCCCAAACCGGACTTTGCATCGCAAACGAATCCAGTCAGTGCCTAGAGTAATGATGGATTATTTAACATGGAGGGGGAGAAAAAAAATGTAAGGCAGGCTTAGAAAAATAAAGTTTTCACAAATACCCTACCTGGGGATGAGGATAGGCATAGAGAGTCAATACTGCAAGAAAAACAAACAAACAAAAAGCTGTACTTAAAAAACAACAACACAGGGAACAAAGTTATTTTATGACCTAACAGAGTGATGCTCAACCTTTTTGGCACCGAGTGCCCAAACCAGAACATCTGTGCATGCTCATTCATGTGCACACGCCAGAGTGCCGAAAACCCAAACACCTGCTGGTAAGCGCACAACTGCCTGGTTTTTGGCCATTTTTCATGCTGTTTTCAGGCCGTTTTCGGGACATTTTTCGGACACTTTTTGGCTAGAAAAACAGTCCAAAAACAGCCTGCAAACAGCCCAACAAACGGTGTGGTTTTGGGTCATTTTTCAGGACATTTTCAGGCTGTTTTGGCCATTTTTAGGGCCAAAAACGGCTCAAAAAGCAGCTCAAAAACTGGCCAGAAAAACGGGCCAAGAAAACAGCCTGGAAATGGCCTGGAAAAAAAGCCTGTTTTGGGGAGGTTTTTTGGCCATTTTCTGGCGCTCCGGTGCCCATGAAGACCAGTTAGTGACGGTGCGTGCCCATGCCCACAGAGAGGGCTCTGCATGACATTTTTGGCATGCATGCCACATGCTCGCCATCACCTAACAAAATAAAAGACATTCTTTATAATTTGGCATATAACTTGGCCTATCTGAAATCTGCAGAAACCGTTCTGCAAAGACAAGCTGCCTTCTGTCCAATACGGACTCTCATAACCAAGACAGAAAAAAACAGAATAAGAGTTGGAAGGGACCTTGGAGGCCATCTAGACCAGCGGTCACCAACTGATGGACCGTGGACCACTGATGGGCCGCAAAAAAATGTTGGTGGTCCGCAGAAAAATTATTTGCATTTTTTTATATTGCACTAAATCAGTGGGGCCTCAAACTACAACCCCTGGGCCCCATACGTGCAATGAACGTTTGTGCTGGTGCAGAGAGTCTTCCACTTCAGGTGTTAGGCATCTGTCTTCTCCCTTCTTTATTTCTAATCATGCGAATTAAATTTATGCACTGCCTTTCTGCCCCAAAAACAGTTTTCATTTTCTCCCCTTTTCCCCCCCTTCCAATTGGGAGAATTAGCTAAGGAGGTTAGATGGGTTTGAGGGGAACCGAGTTCAAATAAACGGATTTATTTATTGCCTTTTGCAAGTTGCAAATGCTCCTTGGAGAGCAGGGACAAAACGAACATAGGATAACTCCTCCTCTTTGCATGCCTAGGAGTGATTTGAATTATTACAAGGAAAAGGTCACATACAGGATTTTTTTTTTAAAACCAATACAACAAAATGGATTTTGCTCTCTGATTTTTTGGCACAACAAGCCAAAAAGGGAATAAGTTACTTCGCTGCAATTATTTCTAGAAGTCTGCTATTGTATTCTGTGCAGAATTTTAAACCTTGTAAAGACATCAACAATCTCCGGAAGGATAAAAAAAAATTGGAAGGGATCCTTGCACCAAGTCATAAGTGCAGCAGTCTCTGCTTGCTAGAAAAATGTTTTGCGTGCTCCATCCCTAGAGTTTAAAAAAACACTGGACAGCCCTTTGCGTTAGATGGAAGTAACCAGAATATAAGATCAAGATCAAAGGCCAGAGAGGGCATAAAACCAGAGACTTTCTTCTTCACCCAACATCTTGAAGCATGTTTGCCTTTTTCCCCAGGACCTCAAGCCATGTGGTCCTGTCCACCACTAAACCATCTTTCCAAGCAGCCTCCGTGTTTCCAGTGTCTGTTTCTCCACTTGGAGCTGAACCCAGAAGGACATTGTTTCCAAGAGAAGCAACCTGGAATTAACTCCCTAATAGTGAGGACAATTAACCAGTGGAACACTTTGCCACCAGAAGTTGTGGGCGCCCCATCACTGGAGGTTTTTAAGAAGAGACTGGACAGTCATTTGTCTGAAATAATATAGGTTCTCCTGCTTGAGCAGGTGGGCTGGACTAGAAGACCTCCAAGGTCCCTTCTAGCTCTATTCTGACGGATTGATTGAAGAATTGATCCTTTGAATAGATCCAGTGACTTCAAAGAGTCCCTGCCATCATGTGAAATGTAAAGACTTCTCGTTATTACCAAGTTGATCTTCCTCATTAAGCAGTCCAGCTTTTCCCACACTGAAAATCTATATTATTTGGAATATCTCTCCGGGGATTTTAAAAACTTCCTGTTCAATGCACATTAACATTTCAGAGGCATCTTGCTTTGAACCACGGAAGGACTATTCCTTCTCAAAAGGGTTTTAGTTACCCGTTAAAGTTTACACTCCCACAGGAACCAATTATAATAGGGTTGATATCGCAAGGTAAAGAGTTTTTCTGCCATCCATCAGGCACAAAAAAATAAAATAAAATCCACTAACATATAGCCTGGCCAACAACCTAGCGTATTTTAACATTTTAAGAGTCACTGAAAATAAATATGCAAGGCTACCAACGGAGTAAATTAACGATACATAAAGATGTCACTTCTACATTCCCAAAACTTTATTCAAACTTTATGAACAGACCTCCCCCAAAAAGCTACTTACAATCCGGATTCAAGGTTCTAAGTAACAGTGACAAGAGTTGGAAGGGACCTTGGAGGTCATCTAGTCCAACCCCCTGCTCTTGTAGGGGAGCTATGCCCTTCCTGATCGATGGCTGTCCAGTCTGCTCTTAAAAAGGCTCCAGCGTTGGAGCACCCACAATTCCCGAAGGCAAACTGTTCCACTGGGTTAATTGTGGTTAATGAATTTGTTCCATCAGCTAGTTGTGGTTAATTGTGATGCCACTGGTTAGTAATTGTGATGGATGGGCCCCTCCTGAGGCTGTTTTGGGGGCCCAGCAACTGCCCTGCGTTTACAGCTGTCTACAGCGCCCCACAATCACGTGAGGGCAAAGAAGACCCACAGCAAGCAATGTGTTGCTTCACAACTGCAGTGCTTGCTTTACGACCGTCAGGCTTGTTTAATGGCCACCACGGAAAGGTAGTAAAATCAGGTGTTGGTATATGGTGAACTGCTTAACAACTATCAAAATTTAAAACAGGGATTGCAGGCTCAATTAGGGTCATAAATGGAGGAATACCCTCATCCTTAAATTACTGCAAAAGGGAAACAGAGAAGTTATAGGAAGAGATAAAAAGATGGTTTAAAAACTGAAGGAGAGAAAATCTACTTCCAAAATTTCAAAAAGCGTATCAAGGCCAAATGAGCTGAACCTCCTGGACAAAATCCAATTTCCACTCCAACCAAATATTCTCTATTGAATATTGTATTGTATCGTATCACATCATATATGGTATATTATAATAATATTTGGTTATTTTATAATACATAATTCAATACAAGAAAGAAAGAAGGAAGGAAGGAAGGAAGGAGAGAGAGAAAGTAACGAAGGAAGGAAGAAGGAAGGAGGGAAAGAAGGGAGGAAGGAAGAAAGAAATGAGCGAGAGGAAGGAGGGAAGGAAAGAAAGAAAGAAAGAAAGAGAAAGAGAGAGAGAGACAGGAAGTAATGAAGGAAGGAAAAAGGAAAGAAAGAAAGAAGGAAAGAGAATAGAGAGAAAGAGAGACAGGAAGTAATGAAGGAAGGAAAAAGGAAAGAAAGAAGGAAGAAAGAAAGAAAGAAAGAAAGAAAGAAAGAAGGGAGAGGAAGAAAAGAAAGAAAGAAAGAAAGAAAAGAAGAAAGAAGGAAAGAAAGAAAGAAAGAAAGAAATAAGAGGGAAGAGGAAGGACGGTGAGGATAGAAAGAAAGAAGAAAAGAAAGAGATGAAGGAAGGAAAGAATGAAGGAAGGAAAGAGAGAAAGAGACAAAGGGGAGGGAGGGAGGAGAGAAAGGAAGGAAGGAAGGAAGGAAGGAAGGAAGGAAGGAAGGAAGGAAGGAAGGAAGGAAGAGACTTCTTACTTGTGTCTCAGCCGAAGGAAGAGGCGGCCCTGCGGCCCAGCCAGGCCGAGGCGGGCGGGGAAACTTAGGGGGGCGACGGTCGTTCTGCGGGCTCTCCGCTTGCTTCGTCTCCCCAGGGAGCCTCGGGGCGGCGGCGGCGGCGGCGGCAGCGGCGTCTGAAGCTCCCCCGCGCCGAAGACGCCCCACTGCCCGGCGAGCTTTCCAAGGGCGGCGGGGCGGCTTCCCAGGCGCGTCCCTCGGCGGCCAGGAGGGAGAGAAGCCTTCGCGCGCGGCCTTTGCAACGACACAAAACACACAAACACACACACACAATACACCCTCAGGTGTGGAGGCCCCTTAAGCCTATCTGAAGGGCGGGGACTCTCTTTCTCTCCTTCCCTGTTTTCAATCCCTTTTTCCTTCCCTTCTTCCTCCCTCTCTCCCTCTTTCTTTCCTCTGAGGGCCACGTTCCCTTTGCAGTTTTCTCTTTCTCTCCTTTTCTTTCTCCTTCTCTCTTTTCTATCCCTTTTTCCTTCCCTTCTTCCTCCCTCTCTCCCTCTTTCTTTCCTCGGAGGGCCACTCCCTTTGCAAAGTTTTCTCTTTCTCTCCTTTTCTTTCTCCTTCTCTCTTTTCTATCCCTTTTTCCTTCCCTTCTTCCTCCCTCTTTCCCTCTTTCTTTCCTCTGAGGGCCACGCTCCCTTTGCAAAGTTTTCTCTTTCTCTCCTTTTCTTTCCCCTTCTCTCTTTTCTATCCCTTTTTCCTTCCCTTCTTCCTCCCTCTTTCCCTCTTTCTTTCCTCTGAGGGCCACGCTCCCTTTGCAGTTTTCTCTTTCTCTCCTTTTCTTTCTCCTCTCTTTTCTATCCCTTTTTCCTTCCCTTCTTCCTCCCTCTCTCCCTCTTTCTTTCCTCGGAGGGCCACTCCCTTTGCAAAGTTTTCTCTTTCTCTCCTTTTCTTTCTCCTCTCTTTTCTATCCCTTTTTCCTTCCCTTCTTCCTCCCTCTCTCCCTCTTTCTTTCCTCGGAGGGCCACGCTCCCTTTGCAGTTTTCTCTTTCTCTCCTTTTCTTTCTCCTCTCTTTTCTATCCCTTTTTCCTTCCCTTCTTCCTCCCTCTTTCCCTCTTTCTTTCCTCTGAGGGCCACGCTCCCTTTGCAAAGTTTTCTCTTTCTCTCCTTTTCTTTCCCCTTCTGTCTTTTCTATCCCTTTCTCCTTCCCTTCTTCCTCCCTCTCTCCCTCTTTCTTTCCTCTGAGGCCCGCACTCCCTTTGCAAACTTTTCTCTTTCGCTCCTTTTCTTTCCCCTTCTCTCTTTTCTATCCCTTTTTCCTTCCCTTCTTCCTCCCTCTCTCCCTCTTTCTTTCCTCTGAGGGCCACGCTCCCTTTGCAAAGTTTTCTCTTTCTCTCCTTTTCTTTCTCCTTCTCTCTTTTCTATCCCTTTTTCCTTCCCTTCTTCCTCTCTCTCTCCCTCTTTCTTTCCTCTGAGGGCCACGCTTCCTTTGCAGTTTTCTCTTTCTCTCCTTTTCTTTCTCCTTCTCTCTTTTCTATCCCTTTTTCCTTCCCTTCTTCCTCCCTCTCTCCCTCTTTCTTTCCTCTGTGGGCCACGCTCCCTTTGCAAAGTTTTCTCTTTCTCTCCTTTTCTTTCTCCTCTCTTTTCTATCCCTTTTTCCTTCCCTTCTTCCTCCCTCTCTCCCTCTTTCTTTCCTCGGAGGGCCACTCCCTTTGCAAAGTTTTCTCTTTCTCTCCTTTTCTTTCTCCTTCTCTCTTTTCTATCCCTTTTTCCTTCCCTTCTTCCTCCCTCTCTCCCTCTTTCTTTCCTCTTTGGGCCACGCTCCCTTTGCAAAGTTTTCTCTTTCTCTCCTTTTCTTTCCCCTTCTCTCTTTTCTATCCCTTTTTCCTTCCCTTCTTCCTCCCTCTCTCCCTCTTTCTTTCCTCTGAGGGCCACGCTCCCTTTGCAGTTTTCTCTTTCTCTCCTTTTCTTTCTCCTCTCTTTTCTATCCCTTTTTCCTTCCCTTCTTCCTCCCTCTCTCCCTCTTTCTTTCCTCTGAGGGCCACGCTCCCTTTGCAAAGTTTTCTCTTTCTCTCCTTTTCTTTCTCCTTCTCTCTTTTCTATCCCTTTTTCCTTCCCTTCTTCCTCCCTCTCTCCCTCTTTCTTTCCTCTGAGGGCCACGCTCCCTTTGCAGTTTTCTCTTTCTCTCCTTTTCTTTCTCCTTCTCTCTTTTCTATCCCTTTTTCCTTCCCTTCTTCCTCCCTCTCTCCCTCTTTCCTTCCTCTGAGGGCCACGCTCCCTTTGCAAAGTTTTCTCTTTCTCTCCTTTTCTTTCTCCTTCTCTCATTTCTATCCCTTTTTCCTTCCCTTCTTCCTCCCTCTCTCCCTCTTTCTTTCCTCGGAGGGCCACGCTCTTTTTGCAAAGTTTTCTCTTTCTCTCCTTTTCTTTCTCCTTCTCTCTTTTCTATCCCTTTTTCCTTCCCTTCTTCCTCCCTCTCTCCCTCTTTCTTTCCTCTGAGGGCCACGCTCCCTTTGCAAAGTTTTCTCTTTCTCTCCTTTTCTTTCTCCTCCTCTTTTCTATCCCTTTTTCCTTCCCTTCTTCCTCCCTCTCTCCCTCTTTCTTTCCTCTGAGGGCCACGCTCCCTTTGCAAAGTTTTCTCTTTCTCTCCTTTTCTTTCCCCTTCTCTCTTTTCTATCCCCTTTTCCTTCCCTTCTTCCTCCCTCTTTCCCTCTTTCTTTCCTCTGAGGGCCACGCTCCCTTTGCAAAGTTTTCTCTTTCTCTCCTTTTCTTTCCCCTTCTCTCTTTACTATCCCTTTTTCCTTCCCTTCTTCCTCCCTCTCTCCCTCTTTCTTTCCTCTGAGGGCCACGTTCCCTTTGCAGTTTTCTCTTTCTCTCCTTTTCTTTCTCCTTCTCTCTTTTCTATCCCTTTTTCCTTCCCTTCTTCCTCCCTCTCTCCCTCTTTCTTTCCTCGGATGGCCACTCCCTTTGCAAAGTTTTCTCTTTCTCTCCTTTTCTTTCTCCTCCTCTCTTTTCTATCTCTTTTTCCTTCCCTTCTTCCTCTCTCTCTCCCTCTTTCTTTCCTCTGAGGGCCACACTCCCTTTGCAAAGTTTTCTCTTTCTCTCCTTTTCTTTCTCCTTCTCTCTTTTCTATCCCTTTTTCCTTCCATTCTTCCTCCCTCTCTCCCTCTTTCTTTCCTCGGAGGGCCACGCTCCCTTTGCAAAGTTTTCTCTTTCTCTCCTTTTCTTTCCCCTTCTCTCTTTTCCATCCCTTTTTCCTTCCCTTCTTCCTCCCTCTTTCCCTCTTTCTTTCCTCTGAGGGCCACGCTCCCTTTGCAGTTTTCTCTTTCTCTCCTTTTCTTTCTCCTCTCTTTTCTATCCCTTTTTCCTTCCCTTCTTCCTCCCTCTCTCCCATTTTCTTTCCTCTGAGGGCCACACTCCCTTTGCAAAGTTTTCTCTTTCTCTCCTTTTCTTTCTCCTTCTTTCTTTTCTATCCCTTTTTCCTTCCCTTCTTCCTCCCTCTCTCCCTCTTTCTTTCCTCGGAGGGCCACGCTCCCTTTGCAAAGTTTTCTCTTTCTCTCCTTTTCTTTCCCCTTCTCTCTTTTCCATCCCTTTTTCCTTCCCTTCTTCCTCCCTCTTTCCCTCTTTCTTTCCTCTGAGGGCCACGCTCCCTTTGCAGTTTTCTCTTTCTCTCCTTTTCTTTCTCCTCTCTTTTCTATCCCTTTTTCCTTCCCTTCTTCCTCTCTCTCTCCCTCTTTCTTTCCTCTGAGGGCCACGCTCCCTTTGCAAAGTTTTCTCTTTCTCTCCTTTTCTTTCCCCTTCTCTCTTTTCTATCCCCTTTTCCTTCCCTTCTTCCTCCCTCTTTCCCTCTTTCTTTCCTCTGAGGGCCACGCTCCCTTTGCAAAGTTTTCTCTTTCTCTCCTTTTCTTTCCCCTTCTCTCTTTTCTATCCCTTTTTCCTTCCCTTCTTCCTCCCTCTCTCCCTCTTTCTTTCCTCTGAGGGCCACGTTCCCTTTGCAGTTTTCTCTTTCTCTCCTTTTCTTTCTCCTTCTCTCTTTTCTATCCCTTTTTCCTTCCCTTCTTCCTCCCTCTCTCCCTCTTTCTTTCCTCGGATGGCCACTCCCTTTGCAAAGTTTTCTCTTTCTCTCCTTTTCTTTCTCCTCCTCTCTTTTCTATCTCTTTTTCCTTCCCTTCTTCCTCTCTCTCTCCCTCTTTCTTTCCTCTGAGGGCCACACTCCCTTTGCAAAGTTTTCTCTTTCTCTCCTTTTCTTTCTCCTTCTCTCTTTTCTATCCCTTTTTCCTTCCATTCTTCCTCCCTCTCTCCCTCTTTCTTTCCTCGGAGGGCCACGCTCCCTTTGCAAAGTTTTCTCTTTCTCTCCTTTTCTTTCCCCTTCTCTCTTTTCCATCCCTTTTTCCTTCCCTTCTTCCTCCCTCTTTCCCTCTTTCTTTCCTCTGAGGGCCACGCTCCCTTTGCAGTTTTCTCTTTCTCTCCTTTTCTTTCTCCTCTCTTTTCTATCCCTTTTTCCTTCCCTTCTTCCTCCCTCTCTCCCATTTTCTTTCCTCTGAGGGCCACACTCCCTTTGCAAAGTTTTCTCTTTCTCTCCTTTTCTTTCTCCTTCTCTCTTTTCTATCCCTTTTTCCTTCCCTTCTTCCTCCCTCTCTCCCTCTTTCTTTCCTCGGAGGGCCACGCTCCCTTTGCAAAGTTTTCTCTTTCTCTCCTTTTCTTTCCCCTTCTCTCTTTTCCATCCCTTTTTCCTTCCCTTCTTCCTCCCTCTTTCCCTCTTTCTTTCCTCTGAGGGCCACGCTCCCTTTGCAGTTTTCTCTTTCTCTCCTTTTCTTTCTCCTCTCTTTTCTATCCCTTTTTCCTTCCCTTCTTCCTCCCTCTCTCCCTCTTTCTTTCCTCTGAGGGCCACGCTCCCTTTGCAAAGTTTTCTCTTTCTCTCCTTTTCTTTCTCCTTCTCTCTTTTCTATCCCTTTTTCCTTCCCTTCTTCCTCCCTCTCTCCCTCTTTCTTTCCTCTGAGGGCCACGCTCCCTTTGCAGTTTTCTCTTTCTCTCCTTTTCTTTCTCCTTCTCTCTTTTCTATCCCTTTTTCCTTCCCTTCTTCCTCCCTCTCTCCCTCTTTCCTTCCTCTGAGGGCCACGCTCCCTTTGCAAAGTTTTCTCTTTCTCTCCTTTTCTTTCTCCTTCTCTCATTTCTATCCCTTTTTCCTTCCCTTCTTCCTCCCTCTCTCCCTCTTTCTTTCCTCGGAGGGCCACGCTCTTTTTGCAAAGTTTTCTCTTTCTCTCCTTTTCTTTCTCCTTCTCTCTTTTCTATCCCTTTTTCCTTCCCTTCTTCCTCCCTCTCTCCCTCTTTCTTTCCTCTGAGGGCCACGCTCCCTTTGCAAAGTTTTCTCTTTCTCTCCTTTTCTTTCTCCTCCTCTCTTTTCTATCCCTTTTTCCTTCCCTTCTTCCTCCCTCTCTCCCTCTTTCTTTCCTCTGAGGGCCACGCTCCCTTTGCAAAGTTTTCTCTTTCTCTCCTTTTCTTTCCCCTTCTCTCTTTTCTATCCCCTTTTCCTTCCCTTCTTCCTCCCTCTTTCCCTCTTTCTTTCCTCGGAGGGCCACTCCCTTTGCAAAGTTTTCTCTTTCTCTCCTTTTCTTTCTCCTTCTCTCTTTTCTATCCCTTTTTCCTTCCCTTCTTCCTCCCTCTCTCCCTCTTTCTTTCCTCTTTGGGCCACGCTCCCTTTGCAAAGTTTTCTCTTTCTCTCCTTTTCTTTCCCCTTCTCTCTTTTCTATCCCTTTTTCCTTCCCTTCTTCCTCCCTCTCTCCCTCTTTCTTTCCTCTGAGGGCCACGCTCCCTTTGCAGTTTTCTCTTTCTCTCCTTTTCTTTCTCCTCTCTTTTCTATCCCTTTTTCCTTCCCTTCTTCCTCCCTCTCTCCCTCTTTCTTTCCTCTGAGGGCCACGCTCCCTTTGCAGTTTTCTCTTTCTCTCCTTTTCTTTCTCCTCTCTTTTCTATCCCTTTTTCCTTCCCTTCTTCCTCCCTCTCTCCCATTTTCTTTCCTCTGAGGGCCACACTCCCTTTGCAAAGTTTTCTCTTTCTCTCCTTTTCTTTCTCCTTCTCTCTTTTCTATCCCTTTTTCCTTCCCTTCTTCCTCCCTCTCTCCCTCTTTCTTTCCTCGGAGGGCCACGCTCCCTTTGCAAAGTTTTCTCTTTCTCTCCTTTTCTTTCCCCTTCTCTCTTTTCCATCCCTTTTTCCTTCCCTTCTTCCTCCCTCTTTCCCTCTTTCTTTCCTCTGAGGGCCACGCTCCCTTTGCAGTTTTCTCTTTCTCTCCTTTTCTTTCTCCTCTCTTTTCTATCCCTTTTTCCTTCCCTTCTTCCTCTCTCTCTCCCTCTTTCTTTCCTCTGAGGGCCACGCTCCCTTTGCAAAGTTTTCTCTTTCTCTCCTTTTCTTTCCCCTTCTCTCTTTTCTATCCCCTTTTCCTTCCCTTCTTCCTCCCTCTTTCCCTCTTTCTTTCCTCTGAGGGCCACGCTCCCTTTGCAAAGTTTTCTCTTTCTCTCCTTTTCTTTCCCCTTCTCTCTTTTCTATCCCTTTTTCCTTCCCTTCTTCCTCCCTCTCTCCCTCTTTCTTTCCTCTGAGGGCCACGTTCCCTTTGCAGTTTTCTCTTTCTCTCCTTTTCTTTCTCCTTCTCTCTTTTCTATCCCTTTTTCCTTCCCTTCTTCCTCCCTCTCTCCCTCTTTCTTTCCTCGGATGGCCACTCCCTTTGCAAAGTTTTCTCTTTCTCTCCTTTTCTTTCTCCTCCTCTCTTTTCTATCTCTTTTTCCTTCCCTTCTTCCTCTCTCTCTCCCTCTTTCTTTCCTCTGAGGGCCACACTCCCTTTGCAAAGTTTTCTCTTTCTCTCCTTTTCTTTCTCCTTCTCTCTTTTCTATCCCTTTTTCCTTCCATTCTTCCTCCCTCTCTCCCTCTTTCTTTCCTCGGAGGGCCACGCTCCCTTTGCAAAGTTTTCTCTTTCTCTCCTTTTCTTTCCCCTTCTCTCTTTTCCATCCCTTTTTCCTTCCCTTCTTCCTCCCTCTTTCCCTCTTTCTTTCCTCTGAGGGCCACGCTCCCTTTGCAGTTTTCTCTTTCTCTCCTTTTCTTTCTCCTCTCTTTTCTATCCCTTTTTCCTTCCCTTCTTCCTCCCTCTCTCCCATTTTCTTTCCTCTGAGGGCCACACTCCCTTTGCAAAGTTTTCTCTTTCTCTCCTTTTCTTTCTCCTTCTCTCTTTTCTATCCCTTTTTCCTTCCCTTCTTCCTCCCTCTCTCCCTCTTTCTTTCCTCGGAGGGCCACGCTCCCTTTGCAAAGTTTTCTCTTTCTCTCCTTTTCTTTCCCCTTCTCTCTTTTCCATCCCTTTTTCCTTCCCTTCTTCCTCCCTCTTTCCCTCTTTCTTTCCTCTGAGGGCCACGCTCCCTTTGCAGTTTTCTCTTTCTCTCCTTTTCTTTCTCCTCTCTTTTCTATCCCTTTTTCCTTCCCTTCTTCCTCCCTCTCTCCCTCTTTCTTTCCTCTGAGGGCCACGCTCCCTTTGCAAAGTTTTCTCTTTCTCTCCTTTTCTTTCTCCTTCTCTCTTTTCTATCCCTTTTTCCTTCCCTTCTTCCTCCCTCTCTCCCTCTTTCTTTCCTCTGAGGGCCACGCTCCCTTTGCAGTTTTCTCTTTCTCTCCTTTTCTTTCTCCTTCTCTCTTTTCTATCCCTTTTTCCTTCCCTTCTTCCTCCCTCTCTCCCTCTTTCCTTCCTCTGAGGGCCACGCTCCCTTTGCAAAGTTTTCTCTTTCTCTCCTTTTCTTTCTCCTTCTCTCATTTCTATCCCTTTTTCCTTCCCTTCTTCCTCCCTCTCTCCCTCTTTCTTTCCTCGGAGGGCCACGCTCTTTTTGCAAAGTTTTCTCTTTCTCTCCTTTTCTTTCTCCTTCTCTCTTTTCTATCCCTTTTTCCTTCCCTTCTTCCTCCCTCTCTCCCTCTTTCTTTCCTCTGAGGGCCACGCTCCCTTTGCAAAGTTTTCTCTTTCTCTCCTTTTCTTTCTCCTCCTCTCTTTTCTATCCCTTTTTCCTTCCCTTCTTCCTCCCTCTCTCCCTCTTTCTTTCCTCTGAGGGCCACGCTCCCTTTGCAAAGTTTTCTCTTTCTCTCCTTTTCTTTCCCCTTCTCTCTTTTCTATCCCCTTTTCCTTCCCTTCTTCCTCCCTCTTTCCCTCTTTCTTTCCTCGGAGGGCCACTCCCTTTGCAAAGTTTTCTCTTTCTCTCCTTTTCTTTCTCCTTCTCTCTTTTCTATCCCTTTTTCCTTCCCTTCTTCCTCCCTCTCTCCCTCTTTCTTTCCTCTTTGGGCCACGCTCCCTTTGCAAAGTTTTCTCTTTCTCTCCTTTTCTTTCCCCTTCTCTCTTTTCTATCCCTTTTTCCTTCCCTTCTTCCTCCCTCTCTCCCTCTTTCTTTCCTCTGAGGGCCACGCTCCCTTTGCAGTTTTCTCTTTCTCTCCTTTTCTTTCTCCTCTCTTTTCTATCCCTTTTTCCTTCCCTTCTTCCTCCCTCTCTCCCTCTTTCTTTCCTCTGAGGGCCACGCTCCCTTTGCAAAGTTTTCTCTTTCTCTCCTTTTCTTTCTCCTTCTCTCTTTTCTATCCCTTTTTCCTTCCCTTCTTCCTCTCTCTCTCCCTCTTTCTTTCCTCTGAGGGCCACGCTCCCTTTGCAGTTTTCTCTTTCTCTCCTTTTCTTTCTCCTTCTCTCTTTTCTATCCCTTTTTCCTTCCCTTCTTCCTCCCTCTCTCCCTCTTTCTTTCCTCTGAGGGCCACGCTCCCTTTGCAAAGTTTTCTCTTTCTCTCCTTTTCTTTCTCCTTCTCTCATTTCTATCCCTTTTTCCTTCCCTTCTTCCTCCCTCTCTCCCTCTTTCTTTCCTCGGAGGGCCACGCTCCCTTTGCAAAGTTTTCTCTTTCTCTCCTTTTCTTTCTCCTTCTCTCTTTTCTATCCCTTTTTCCTTCCCTTCTTCCTCCCTCTCTCCCTCTTTCTTTCCTCTGAGGGCCACGCTCCCTTTGCAAAGTTTTCTCTTTCTCTCCTTTTCTTTCTCCTCTCTTTTCTATCCGTTTTTCCTTCCCTTCTTCCTCCCTCTCTCCCTCTTTCTTTCCTCTGAGGGCCACGCTCCCTTTGCAAAGTTTTCTCTTTCTCTCCTTTTCTTTCCCCTTCTCTCTTTTCTATCCCCTTTTCCTTCCCTTCTTCCTCACTCTTTCCCTCTTTCTTTCCTCTGAGGGCCACGCTCCCTTTGCAAAGTTTTCTCTTTCTCTCCTTTTCTTTCTCCTTCTCTCTTTTCTATCCCTTTTTCCTTCCCTTCTTCCTCCCTCTCTCCCTCTTTCTTTCCTCTGAGGGCCACGCTCCCTTTGCAAAGTTTTCTCTTTCTCTCCTTTTCTTTCTCCTTCTCTCATTTCTATCCCTTTTTCCTTCCCTTCTTCCTCCCTCTCTCCCTCTTTCTTTCCTCGGAGGGCCACGCTCCCTTTGCAAAGTTTTCTCTTTCTCTCCTTTTCTTTCTCCTTCTCTCTTTTCTATCCCTTTTTCCTTCCCTTCTTCCTCCCTCTCTCCCTCTTTCTTTCCTCTGAGGGCCACGCTCCATTTGCAAAGTTTTCTCTTTCTCTCCTTTTCTTTCTCCTCTCTTTTCTATCCGTTTTTCCTTCCCTTCTTCCTCCCTCTCTCCCTCTTTCTTTCCTCGGAGGGCCACGCTCCCTTTGCAAAGTTTTCTCTTTCTCTCCTTTTCTTTCTCCTTCTCTCTTTTCTATCCCTTTTTCCTTCCCTTCTTCCTCCCTCTCTCCCTCTTTCTTTCCTCTGAGGGCCACGCTCCCTTTGCAAAGTTTTCTCTTTCTCTCCTTTTCTTTCTCCTTCTCTCTTTTCTATCCGTTTTTCCTTCCCTTCTTCCTCCCTCTCTCCCTCTTTCTTTCCTCTGAGGGCCACGCTCCCTTTGCAAAGTTTTCTCTTTCTCTCCTTTTCTTTCCCCTTCTCTCTTTTCTATCCCCTTTTCCTTCCCTTCTTCCTCCCTCTTTCCCTCTTTCTTTCCTCTGAGGGCCACGCTCCCTTTGCAAAGTTTTCTCTTTCTCTCCTTTTCTTTCCCCTTCTCTCTTTTCTATCCCCTTTTCCTTCCCTTCTTCCTTCCTCTTTCCCTCTTTCTTTCCTCTGAGGGCCACGCTCCCTTTGCAAAGTTTTCTCTTTCTCTCCTTTTCTTTCCCCTTCTCTCTTTTCTATCCCTTTTTCCTTCCCTTCTTCCTCCCTCTCTCCCTCTTTCTTTCCTCTGAGGGCCACGTTCCCTTTGCAGTTTTCTCTTTCTCTCCTTTTCTTTCTCCTTCTCTCTTTTCTATCCCTTTTTCCTTCCCTTCTTCCTCCCTCTCTCCCTCTTTCTTTCCTCGGATGGCCACTCCCTTTGCAAAGTTTTCTCTTTCTCTCCTTTTCTTTCTCCTCCTCTCTTTTCTATCTCTTTTTCCTTCCCTTCTTCCTCTCTCTCTCCCTCTTTCTTTCCTCTGAGGGCCACACTCCCTTTGCAAAGTTTTCTCTTTCTCTCCTTTTCTTTCTCCTTCTCTCTTTTCTATCCCTTTTTCCTTCCATTCTTCCTCCCTCTCTCCCTCTTTCTTTCCTCGGAGGGCCACGCTCCCTTTGCAAAGTTTTCTCTTTCTCTCCTTTTCTTTCCCCTTCTCTCTTTTCCATCCCTTTTTCCTTCCCTTCTTCCTCCCTCTTTCCCTCTTTCTTTCCTCTGAGGGCCACGCTCCCTTTGCAGTTTTCTCTTTCTCTCCTTTTCTTTCTCCTCTCTTTTCTATCCCTTTTTCCTTCCCTTCTTCCTCCCTCTCTCCCATTTTCTTTCCTCTGAGGGCCACACTCCCTTTGCAAAGTTTTCTCTTTCTCTCCTTTTCTTTCTCCTTCTCTCTTTTCTATCCCTTTTTCCTTCCCTTCTTCCTCCCTCTCTCCCTCTTTCTTTCCTCGGAGGGCCACGCTCCCTTTGCAAAGTTTTCTCTTTCTCTCCTTTTCTTTCTCCTTCTCTCATTTCTATCCCTTTTTCCTTCCCTTCTTCCTCCCTCTCTCCCTCTTTCTTTCCTTGGAGGGCCACGCTCCCTTTGCAAAGTTTTCTCTTTCTCTCCTTTTCTTTCTCCTTCTCTCTTTTCTATCCCTTTTTCCTTCCCTTCTTCCTCCCTCTCTCCCTCTTTCTTTCCTCTGAGGGCCACGCTCCATTTGCAAAGTTTTCTCTTTCTCTCCTTTTCTTTCTCCTCTCTTTTCTATCCGTTTTTCCTTCCCTTCTTCCTCCCTCTCTCCCTCTTTCTTTCCTCGGAGGGCCACGCTCCCTTTGCAAAGTTTTCTCTTTCTCTCCTTTTCTTTCTCCTTCTCTCTTTTCTATCCCTTTTTCCTTCCCTTCTTCCTCCCTCTCTCCCTCTTTCTTTCCTCTGAGGGCCACGCTCCCTTTGCAAAGTTTTCTCTTTCTCTCCTTTTCTTTCTCCTTCTCTCTTTTCTATCCGTTTTTCCTTCCCTTCTTCCTCCCTCTCTCCCTCTTTCTTTCCTCTGAGGGCCACGCTCCCTTTGCAAAGTTTTCTCTTTCTCTCCTTTTCTTTCCCCTTCTCTCTTTTCTATCCCCTTTTCCTTCCCTTCTTCCTCCCTCTTTCCCTCTTTCTTTCCTCTGAGGGCCACGCTCCCTTTGCAAAGTTTTCTCTTTCTCTCCTTTTCTTTCCCCTTCTCTCTTTTCTATCCCTTTTTCCTTCCCTTCTTCCTCCCTCTCTCCCTCTTTCTTTCCTCTGAGGGCCACGTTCCCTTTGCAGTTTTCTCTTTCTCTCCTTTTCTTTCTCCTTCTCTCTTTTCTATCCCTTTTTCCTTCCCTTCTTCCTCCCTCTCTCCCTCTTTCTTTCCTCGGATGGCCACTCCCTTTGCAAAGTTTTCTCTTTCTCTCCTTTTCTTTCTCCTCCTCTCTTTTCTATCTCTTTTTCCTTCCCTTCTTCCTCTCTCTCTCCCTCTTTCTTTCCTCTGAGGGCCACACTCCCTTTGCAAAGTTTTCTCTTTCTCTCCTTTTCTTTCTCCTTCTCTCTTTTCTATCCCTTTTTCCTTCCATTCTTCCTCCCTCTCTCCCTCTTTCTTTCCTCGGAGGGCCACGCTCCCTTTGCAAAGTTTTCTCTTTCTCTCCTTTTCTTTCCCCTTCTCTCTTTTCCATCCCTTTTTCCTTCCTTTCTTCCTCCCTCTTTCCCTCTTTCTTTCCTCTGAGGGCCACGCTCCCTTTGCAGTTTTCTCTTTCTCTCCTTTTCTTTCTCCTCTCTTTTCTATCCCTTTTTCCTTCCCTTCTTCCTCCCTCTCTCCCATTTTCTTTCCTCTGAGGGCCACACTCCCTTTGCAAAGTTTTCTCTTTCTCTCCTTTTCTTTCCCCTTCTCTCTTTTCCATCCCTTTTTCCTTCCCTTCTTCCTCCCTCTTTCCCTCTTTCTTTCCTCTGAGGGCCACGCTCCCTTTGCAGTTTTCTCTTTCTCTCCTTTTCTTTCTCCTCTCTTTTCTATCCCTTTTTCCTTCCCTTCTTCCTCCCTCTCTCCCTCTTTCTTTCCTCTGAGGGCCACGCTCCCTTTGCAAAGTTTTCTCTTTCTCTCCTTTTCTTTCCCCTTCTCTCTTTTCTATCCCCTTTTCCTTCCCTTCTTCCTCCCTCTTTCCCTCTTTCTTTCCTCTGAGGGCCACGCTCCCTTTGCAAAGTTTTCTCTTTCTCTCCTTTTCTTTCCCCTTCTCTCTTTTCTATCCCTTTTTCCTTCCCTTCTTCCTCCCTCTCTCCCTCTTTCTTTCCTCTGAGGGCCACGTTCCCTTTGCAGTTTTCTCTTTCTCTCCTTTTCTTTCTCCTTCTCTCTTTTCTATCCCTTTTTCCTTCCCTTCTTCCTCCCTCTCTCCCTCTTTCTTTCCTCGGATGGCCACTCCCTTTGCAAAGTTTTCTCTTTCTCTCCTTTTCTTTCTCCTCCTCTCTTTTCTATCTCTTTTTCCTTCCCTTCTTCCTCTCTCTCTCCCTCTTTCTTTCCTCTGAGGGCCACACTCCCTTTGCAAAGTTTTCTCTTTCTCTCCTTTTCTTTCTCCTTCTCTCTTTTCTATCCCTTTTTCCTTCCATTCTTCCTCCCTCTCTCCCTCTTTCTTTCCTCGGAGGGCCACGCTCCCTTTGCAAAGTTTTCTCTTTCTCTCCTTTTCTTTCCCCTTCTCTCTTTTCCATCCCTTTTTCCTTCCCTTCTTCCTCCCTCTTTCCCTCTTTCTTTCCTCTGAGGGCCACGCTCCCTTTGCAGTTTTCTCTTTCTCTCCTTTTCTTTCTCCTCTCTTTTCTATCCCTTTTTCCTTCCCTTCTTCCTCCCTCTCTCCCTCTTTCTTTCCTCTGAGGGCCACGCTCCCTTTGCAAAGTTTTCTCTTTCTCTCCTTTTCTTTCTCCTTCTCTCTTTTCTATCCCTTTTTCCTTCCCTTCTTCCTCCCCCTCTCCCTCTTTCTTTCCTCTGAGGGCCACGCTCCCTTTGCAGTTTTCTCTTTCTCTCCTTTTCTTTCTCCTTCTCTCTTTTCTATCCCTTTTTCCTTCCCTTCTTCCTCCCTCTCTCCCTCTTTCCTTCCTCTGAGGGCCACGCTCCCTTTGCAAAGTTTTCTCTTTCTCTCCTTTTCTTTCTCCTTCTCTCATTTCTATCCCTTTTTCCTTCCCTTCTTCCTCCCTCTCTCCCTCTTTCTTTCCTCGGAGGGCCACGCTCTTTTTGCAAAGTTTTCTCTTTCTCTCCTTTTCTTTCTCCTTCTCTCTTTTCTATCCCTTTTTCCTTCCCTTCTTCCTCCCTCTCTCCCTCTTTCTTTCCTCTGAGGGCCACGCTCCCTTTGCAAAGTTTTCTCTTTCTCTCCTTTTCTTTCTCCTCCTCTCTTTTCTATCCCTTTTTCCTTCCCTTCTTCCTCCCTCTCTCCCTCTTTCTTTCCTCTGAGGGCCACGCTCCCTTTGCAAAGTTTTCTCTTTCTCTCCTTTTCTTTCCCCTTCTCTCTTTTCTATCCCCTTTTCCTTCCCTTCTTCCTCCCTCTTTCCCTCTTTCTTTCCTCTGAGGGCCACGCTCCCTTTGCAAAGTTTTCTCTTTCTCTCCTTTTCTTTCCCCTTCTCTCTTTTCTATCCATTTTTCCTTCCCTTCTTCCTCCCTCTCTCCCTCTTTCTTTCCTCTGAGGGCCACGTTCCCTTTGCAGTTTTCTCTTTCTCTCCTTTTCTTTCTCCTTCTCTCTTTTCTATCCCTTTTTCCTTCCCTTCTTCCTCCCTCTCTCCCTCTTTCTTTCCTCGGATGGCCACTCCCTTTGCAAAGTTTTCTCTTTCTCTCCTTTTCTTTCTCCTCCTCTCTTTTCTATCTCTTTTTCCTTCCCTTCTTCCTCTCTCTCTCCCTCTTTCTTTCCTCTGAGGGCCACACTCCCTTTGCAAAGTTTTCTCTTTCTCTCCTTTTCTTTCTCCTTCTCTCTTTTCTATCCCTTTTTCCTTCCATTCTTCCTCCCTCTCTCCCTCTTTCTTTCCTCGGAGGGCCACGCTCCATTTGCAAAGTTTTCTCTTTCTCTCCTTTTCTTTCCCCTTCTCTCTTTTCCATCCCTTTTTCCTTCCCTTCTTCCTCCCTCTTTCCCTCTTTCTTTCCTCTGAGGGCCACGCTCCCTTTGCAGTTTTCTCTTTCTCTCCTTTTCTTTCTCCTCTCTTTTCTATCCCTTTTTCCTTCCCTTCTTCCTCCCTCTCTCCCATTTTCTTTCCTCTGAGGGCCACACTCCCTTTGCAAAGTTTTCTCTTTCTCTCCTTTTCTTTCCCCTTCTCTCTTTTCTATCCCTTTTTCCTTCCCTTCTTCCTCCCTCTCTCCCTCTTTCTTTCCTCTGAGGCCCGCACTCCCTTTGCAAACTTTTCTCTTTCTCTCCTTTTCTTTCCCCTTCTCTCTTTTCTATCCCTTTTTCCTTTCTCTTCTTCCTCCCTCTCTCCCTCTTTCTTTCCTCTGAGGGCCACGCTCCCTTTGCAAAGTTTTCTCTTTCTCTCCTTTTCTTTCTCCTTCTCTCTTTTCTATCCCTTTTTCCTTCCCTTCTTCCTCTCTCTCTCCCTCTTTCTTTCCTCTGAGGGCCACGCTCCCTTTGCAGTTTTCTCTTTCTCTCCTTTTCTTTCTCCTCTCTTTTCTATCCCTTTTTCCTTCCCTTCTTCCTCCCTCTCTCCCTCTTTCTTTCCTCTGTGAGCCACGCTCCCTTTGCAAAGTTTTCTCTTTCTCTCCTTTTCTTTCTCCTTCTCTCTTTTCTATCCCTTTTTCCTTCCCTTCTTCCTCCCTCTCTCCCTCTTTCTTTCCTCGGAGGGCCACTCCCTTTGCAAAGTTTTCTCTTTCTCTCCTTTTCTTTCTCCTTCTCTCTTTTCTATCCCTTTTTCCTTCCCTTCTTCCTCCCTCTCTCCCTCTTTCTTTCCTCTTTGGGCCACGCTCCCTTTGCAAAGTTTTCTCTTTCTCTCCTTTTCTTTCCCCTTCTCTCTTTTCTATCCCTTTTTCCTTCCCTTCTTCCTCCCTCTCTCCCTCTTTCTTTCCTCTGAGGGCCACGCTCCCTTTGCAGTTTTCTCTTTCTCTCCTTTTCTTTCTCCACTCTTTTCTATCCCTTTTTCCTTCCCTTCTTCCTCCCTCTCTCCCTCTTTCTTTCCTCTGAGGGCCACGCTCCCTTTGCAAAGTTTTCTCTTTCTCTCCTTTTCTTTCTCCTTCTCTCTTTTCTATCCCTTTTTCCTTCCCTTCTTCCTCTCTCTCTCCCTCTTTCTTTCCTCTGAGGGCCACGTTCCCTTTGCAGTTTTCTCTTTCTCTCCTTTTCTTTCTCCTTCTCTCTTTTCTATCCCTTTTTCCTTCCCTTCTTCCTCCCTCTCTCCCTCTTTCTTTCCTCGGAGGGCCACTCCCTTTGCAAACTTTTCTCTTTCTCTACTTTTCTTTCTCCTTCTCTCTTTTCTATCTCTTTTTCCTTCCCTTCTTCCTCTCTCTCTCCCTCTTTCTTTCCTCTGAGGGCCACACTCCCTTTGCAAAGTTTTCTCTTTCTCTCCTTTTCTTTCTCCTTCTCTCTTTTCTATCCCTTTTTCCTTCCATTCTTCCTCCCTCTCTCCCTCTTTCTTTCCTCGGAGGGCCACGCTCCCTTTGCAAAGTTTTCTCTTTCTCTCCTTTTCTTTCCCCTTCTCTCTTTTCCATCCCTTTTTCCTTCCCTTCTTCCTCCCTCTTTCCCTCTTTCTTTCCTCTGAGGGCCACGCTCCCTTTGCAGTTTTCTCTTTCTCTCCTTTTCTTTCTCCTCTCTTTTCTATCCCTTTTTCCTTCCCTTCTTCCTCCCTCTCTCCCATTTTCTTTCCTCTGAGGGCCACACTCCCTTTGCAAAGTTTTCTCTTTCTCTCCTTTTCTTTCCCCTTCTCTCTTTTCCATCCCTTTTTCCTTCCCTTCTTCCTCCCTCTTTCCCTCTTTCTTTCCTCTGAGGGCCACGCTCCCTTTGCAGTTTTCTCTTTCTCTCCTTTTCTTTCTCCTCTCTTTTCTATCCCTTTTTCCTTCCCTTCTTCCTCCCTCTCTCCCTCTTTCTTTCCTCTGAGGGCCACGCTCCCTTTGCAAAGTTTTCTCTTTCTCTCCTTTTCTTTCCCCTTCTCTCTTTTCTATCCCCTTTTCCTTCCCTTCTTCCTCCCTCTTTCCCTCTTTCTTTCCTCTGAGGGCCACGCTCCCTTTGCAAAGTTTTCTCTTTCTCTCCTTTTCTTTCCCCTTCTCTCTTTTCTATCCCTTTTTCCTTCCCTTCTTCCTCCCTCTCTCCCTCTTTCTTTCCTCTGAGGGCCACGTTCCCTTTGCAGTTTTCTCTTTCTCTCCTTTTCTTTCTCCTTCTCTCTTTTCTATCCCTTTTTCCTTCCCTTCTTCCTCCCTCTCTCCCTCTTTCTTTCCTCGGATGGCCACTCCCTTTGCAAAGTTTTCTCTTTCTCTCCTTTTCTTTCTCCTCCTCTCTTTTCTATCTCTTTTTCCTTCCCTTCTTCCTCTCTCTCTCCCTCTTTCTTTCCTCTGAGGGCCACACTCCCTTTGCAAAGTTTTCTCTTTCTCTCCTTTTCTTTCTCCTTCTCTCTTTTCTATCCCTTTTTCCTTCCATTCTTCCTCCCTCTCTCCCTCTTTCTTTCCTCGGAGGGCCACGCTCCCTTTGCAAAGTTTTCTCTTTCTCTCCTTTTCTTTCCCCTTCTCTCTTTTCCATCCCTTTTTCCTTCCCTTCTTCCTCCCTCTTTCCCTCTTTCTTTCCTCTGAGGGCCACGCTCCCTTTGCAGTTTTCTCTTTCTCTCCTTTTCTTTCTCCTCTCTTTTCTATCCCTTTTTCCTTCCCTTCTTCCTCCCTCTCTCCCATTTTCTTTCCTCTGAGGGCCACACTCCCTTTGCAAAGTTTTCTCTTTCTCTCCTTTTCTTTCCCCTTCTCTCTTTTCCATCCCTTTTTCCTTCCCTTCTTCCTCCCTCTTTCCCTCTTTCTTTCCTCTGAGGGCCACGCTCCCTTTGCAGTTTTCTCTTTCTCTCCTTTTCTTTCTCCTCTCTTTTCTATCCCTTTTTCCTTCCCTTCTTCCTCCCTCTCTCCCTCTTTCTTTCCTCTGAGGGCCACGCTCCCTTTGCAAAGTTTTCTCTTTCTCTCCTTTTCTTTCCCCTTCTCTCTTTTCTATCCCCTTTTCCTTCCCTTCTTCCTCCCTCTTTCCCTCTTTCTTTCCTCTGAGGGCCACGCTCCCTTTGCAAAGTTTTCTCTTTCTCTCCTTTTCTTTCCCCTTCTCTCTTTTCTATCCCTTTTTCCTTCCCTTCTTCCTCCCTCTCTCCCTCTTTCTTTCCTCTGAGGGCCACGTTCCCTTTGCAGTTTTCTCTTTCTCTCCTTTTCTTTCTCCTTCTCTCTTTTCTATCCCTTTTTCCTTCCCTTCTTCCTCCCTCTCTCCCTCTTTCTTTCCTCGGATGGCCACTCCCTTTGCAAAGTTTTCTCTTTCTCTCCTTTTCTTTCTCCTCCTCTCTTTTCTATCTCTTTTTCCTTCCCTTCTTCCTCTCTCTCTCCCTCTTTCTTTCCTCTGAGGGCCACACTCCCTTTGCAAAGTTTTCTCTTTCTCTCCTTTTCTTTCTCCTTCTCTCTTTTCTATCCCTTTTTCCTTCCATTCTTCCTCCCTCTCTCCCTCTTTCTTTCCTCGGAGGGCCACGCTCCCTTTGCAAAGTTTTCTCTTTCTCTCCTTTTCTTTCCCCTTCTCTCTTTTCCATCCCTTTTTCCTTCCCTTCTTCCTCCCTCTTTCCCTCTTTCTTTCCTCTGAGGGCCACGCTCCCTTTGCAGTTTTCTCTTTCTCTCCTTTTCTTTCTCCTCTCTTTTCTATCCCTTTTTCCTTCCCTTCTTCCTCCCTCTCTCCCTCTTTCTTTCCTCTGAGGGCCACGCTCCCTTTGCAAAGTTTTCTCTTTCTCTCCTTTTCTTTCTCCTTCTCTCTTTTCTATCCCTTTTTCCTTCCCTTCTTCCTCCCCCTCTCCCTCTTTCTTTCCTCTGAGGGCCACGCTCCCTTTGCAGTTTTCTCTTTCTCTCCTTTTCTTTCTCCTTCTCTCTTTTCTATCCCTTTTTCCTTCCCTTCTTCCTCCCTCTCTCCCTCTTTCCTTCCTCTGAGGGCCACGCTCCCTTTGCAAAGTTTTCTCTTTCTCTCCTTTTCTTTCTCCTTCTCTCATTTCTATCCCTTTTTCCTTCCCTTCTTCCTCCCTCTCTCCCTCTTTCTTTCCTCGGAGGGCCACGCTCTTTTTGCAAAGTTTTCTCTTTCTCTCCTTTTCTTTCTCCTTCTCTCTTTTCTATCCCTTTTTCCTTCCCTTCTTCCTCCCTCTCTCCCTCTTTCTTTCCTCTGAGGGCCACGCTCCCTTTGCAAAGTTTTCTCTTTCTCTCCTTTTCTTTCTCCTCCTCTCTTTTCTATCCCTTTTTCCTTCCCTTCTTCCTCCCTCTCTCCCTCTTTCTTTCCTCTGAGGGCCACGCTCCCTTTGCAAAGTTTTCTCTTTCTCTCCTTTTCTTTCCCCTTCTCTCTTTTCTATCCCCTTTTCCTTCCCTTCTTCCTCCCTCTTTCCCTCTTTCTTTCCTCTGAGGGCCACGCTCCCTTTGCAAAGTTTTCTCTTTCTCTCCTTTTCTTTCCCCTTCTCTCTTTTCTATCCATTTTTCCTTCCCTTCTTCCTCCCTCTCTCCCTCTTTCTTTCCTCTGAGGGCCACGTTCCCTTTGCAGTTTTCTCTTTCTCTCCTTTTCTTTCTCCTTCTCTCTTTTCTATCCCTTTTTCCTTCCCTTCTTCCTCCCTCTCTCCCTCTTTCTTTCCTCGGATGGCCACTCCCTTTGCAAAGTTTTCTCTTTCTCTCCTTTTCTTTCTCCTCCTCTCTTTTCTATCTCTTTTTCCTTCCCTTCTTCCTCTCTCTCTCCCTCTTTCTTTCCTCTGAGGGCCACACTCCCTTTGCAAAGTTTTCTCTTTCTCTCCTTTTCTTTCTCCTTCTCTCTTTTCTATCCCTTTTTCCTTCCATTCTTCCTCCCTCTCTCCCTCTTTCTTTCCTCGGAGGGCCACGCTCCATTTGCAAAGTTTTCTCTTTCTCTCCTTTTCTTTCCCCTTCTCTCTTTTCCATCCCTTTTTCCTTCCCTTCTTCCTCCCTCTTTCCCTCTTTCTTTCCTCTGAGGGCCACGCTCCCTTTGCAGTTTTCTCTTTCTCTCCTTTTCTTTCTCCTCTCTTTTCTATCCCTTTTTCCTTCCCTTCTTCCTCCCTCTCTCCCATTTTCTTTCCTCTGAGGGCCACACTCCCTTTGCAAAGTTTTCTCTTTCTCTCCTTTTCTTTCCTCTTCTCTCTTTTCTATCCCTTTTTCCTTCCCTTCTTCCTCCCTCTCTCCCTCTTTCTTTCCTCTGAGGCCCGCACTCCCTTTGCAAACTTTTCTCTTTCTCTCCTTTTCTTTCCCCTTCTCTCTTTTCTATCCCTTTTTCCTTTCTCTTCTTCCTCCCTCTCTCCCTCTTTCTTTCCTCTGAGGGCCACGCTCCCTTTGCAAAGTTTTCTCTTTCTCTCCTTTTCTTTCTCCTTCTCTCTTTTCTATCCCTTTTTCCTTCCCTTCTTCCTCTCTCTCTCCCTCTTTCTTTCCTCTGAGGGCCACGCTCCCTTTGCAGTTTTCTCTTTCTCTCCTTTTCTTTCTCCTCTCTTTTCTATCCCTTTTTCCTTCCCTTCTTCCTCCCTCTCTCCCTCTTTCTTTCCTCTGTGAGCCACGCTCCCTTTGCAAAGTTTTCTCTTTCTCTCCTTTTCTTTCTCCTTCTCTCTTTTCTATCCCTTTTTCCTTCCCTTCTTCCTCCCTCTCTCCCTCTTTCTTTCCTCGGAGGGCCACTCCCTTTGCAAAGTTTTCTCTTTCTCTCCTTTTCTTTCTCCTTCTCTCTTTTCTATCCCTTTTTCCTTCCCTTCTTCCTCCCTCTCTCCCTCTTTCTTTCCTCTTTGGGCCACGCTCCCTTTGCAAAGTTTTCTCTTTCTCTCCTTTTCTTTCCCCTTCTCTCTTTTCTATCCCTTTTTCCTTCCCTTCTTCCTCCCTCTCTCCCTCTTTCTTTCCTCTGAGGGCCACGCTCCCTTTGCAGTTTTCTCTTTCTCTCCTTTTCTTTCTCCACTCTTTTCTATCCCTTTTTCCTTCCCTTCTTCCTCCCTCTCTCCCTCTTTCTTTCCTCTGAGGGCCACGCTCCCTTTGCAAAGTTTTCTCTTTCTCTCCTTTTCTTTCTCCTTCTCTCTTTTCTATCCCTTTTTCCTTCCCTTCTTCCTCTCTCTCTCCCTCTTTCTTTCCTCTGAGGGCCACGTTCCCTTTGCAGTTTTCTCTTTCTCTCCTTTTCTTTCTCCTTCTCTCTTTTCTATCCCTTTTTCCTTCCCTTCTTCCTCCCTCTCTCCCTCTTTCTTTCCTCGGAGGGCCACTCCCTTTGCAAACTTTTCTCTTTCTCTACTTTTCTTTCTCCTTCTCTCTTTTCTATCTCTTTTTCCTTCCCTTCTTCCTCCCTCTTTCCCTCTTTCTTTCCTCTGAGGGCCACGCTCCCTTTGCAAAGTTTTCTCTTTCTCTCCTTTTCTTTCTCCTCTCTTTTCTATCCCTTTTTCCTTCCCTTCTTCCTCCCTCTCTCCCTCTTTCTTTCCTCTGAGGGCCACGCTCCCTTTGCAAAGTTTTCTCTTTCTCTCCTTTTCTTTCTCCTTCTCTCATTTCTATCCCTTTTTCCTTCCCTTCTTCCTCCCTCTCTCCCTCTTTCTTTCCTCGGAGGGCCACGCTCCCTTTGCAAAGTTTTCTCTTTCTCTCCTTTTCTTTCTCCTTCTCTCTTTTCTATCCCTTTTTCCTTCCCTTCTTCCTCCCTCTCTCCCTCTTTCTTTCCTCTGAGGGCCACGCTCCCTTTGCAAAGTTTTCTCTTTCTCTCCTTTTCTTTCTCCTCTCTTTTCTATCCGTTTTTCCTTCCCTTCTTCCTCCCTCTCTCCCTCTTTCTTTCCTCGGAGGGCCACGCTCCCTTTGCAAAGTTTTCTCTTTCTCTCCTTTTCTTTCTCCTTCTCTCTTTTCTATCCCTTTTTCCTTCCCTTCTTCCTCCCTCTCTCCCTCTTTCTTTCCTCTGAGGGCCACGCTCCCTTTGCAAAGTTTTCTCTTTCTCTCCTTTTCTTTCTCCTCTCTTTTCTATCCGTTTTTCCTTCCCTTCTTCCTCCCTCTCTCCCTCTTTCTTTCCTCTGAGGGCCACGCTCCCTTTGCAAAGTTTTCTCTTTCTCTCCTTTTCTTTCCCCTTCTCTCTTTTCTATCCCCTTTTCCTTCCCTTCTTCCTCCCTCTTTCCCTCTTTCTTTCCTCTGAGGGCCACGCTCCCTTTGCAAAGTTTTCTTTCTCTCCTTTTCTTTCCCCTTCTCTCTTTTCTATCCCTTTTTCCTTCCCTTCTTCCTCCCTCTCTCCCTCTTTCTTTCCTCTGAGGGCCACGTTCCCTTTGCAGTTTTCTCTTTCTCTACTTTTCTTTCTCCTTCTCTCTTTTCTATCCCTTTTTCCTTCCCTTCTTCCTCCCTCTTTCCCTCTTTCTTTCCTCTGAGGGCCACGCTCCCTTTGCAAAGTTTTCTCTTTCTCTCCTTTTCTTTCCCCTTCTCTCTTTTCTATCCCTTTTTCCTTCCCTTCTTCCTCCCTCTCTCCCTCTTTCTTTCCTCTGAGGTCCACGCTCCCTTTGCAAAGTTTTCTCTTTCTCTCCTTTTCTTTCTCCTCTCTTTTCTATCCGTTTTTCCTTCCCTTCTTCCTCCCTCTCTCCCTCTTTCTTTCCTCTGAGGGCCACGCTCCCTTTGCAAAGTTTTCTCTTTCTCTCCTTTTCTTTCCCCTTCTCTCTTTTCTATCCCCTTTTCCTTCCCTTCTTCCTCCCTCTTTCCCTCTTTCTTTCCTCTGAGGGCCACGCTCCCTTTGCAAAGTTTTCTTTCTCTCCTTTTCTTTCCCCTTCTCTCTTTTCTATCCCTTTTTCCTTCCCTTCTTCCTCCCTCTCTCCCTCTTTCTTTCCTCTGAGGGCCACGTTCCCTTTGCAGTTTTCTCTTTCTCTACTTTTCTTTCTCCTTCTCTCTTTTCTATCCCTTTTTCCTTCCCTTCTTCCTCCCTCTTTCCCTCTTTCTTTCCTCTGAGGGCCACGCTCCCTTTGCAAAGTTTTCTCTTTCTCTCCTTTTCTTTCCCCTTCTCTCTTTTCTATCCATTTTTCCTTCCCTTCTTCCTCCCTCTCTCCCTCTTTCTTTCCTCTGAGGGCCACGTTCCCTTTGCAGTTTTCTCTTTCTCTCCTTTTCTTTCTCCTTCTCTCTTTTCTATCCCTTTTTCCTTCCCTTCTTCCTCCCTCTCTCCCTCTTTCTTTCCTCGGATGGCCACTCCCTTTGCAAAGTTTTCTCTTTCTCTCCTTTTCTTTCTCCTCCTCTCTTTTCTATCTCTTTTTCCTTCCCTTCTTCCTCTCTCTCTCCCTCTTTCTTTCCTCTGAGGGCCACACTCCCTTTGCAAAGTTTTCTCTTTCTCTCCTTTTCTTTCTCCTTCTCTCTTTTCTATCCCTTTTTCCTTCCATTCTTCCTCCCTCTCTCCCTCTTTCTTTCCTCGGAGGGCCACGCTCCATTTGCAAAGTTTTCTCTTTCTCTCCTTTTCTTTCCCCTTCTCTCTTTTCCATCCCTTTTTCCTTCCCTTCTTCCTCCCTCTTTCCCTCTTTCTTTCCTCTGAGGGCCACGCTCCCTTTGCAGTTTTCTCTTTCTCTCCTTTTCTTTCTCCTCTCTTTTCTATCCCTTTTTCCTTCCCTTCTTCCTCCCTCTCTCCCATTTTCTTTCCTCTGAGGGCCACACTCCCTTTGCAAAGTTTTCTCTTTCTCTCCTTTTCTTTCCTCTTCTCTCTTTTCTATCCCTTTTTCCTTCCCTTCTTCCTCCCTCTCTCCCTCTTTCTTTCCTCTGAGGCCCGCACTCCCTTTGCAAACTTTTCTCTTTCTCTCCTTTTCTTTCCCCTTCTCTCTTTTCTATCCCTTTTTCCTTTCTCTTCTTCCTCCCTCTCTCCCTCTTTCTTTCCTCTGAGGGCCACGCTCCCTTTGCAAAGTTTTCTCTTTCTCTCCTTTTCTTTCTCCTTCTCTCTTTTCTATCCCTTTTTCCTTCCCTTCTTCCTCTCTCTCTCCCTCTTTCTTTCCTCTGAGGGCCACGCTCCCTTTGCAGTTTTCTCTTTCTCTCCTTTTCTTTCTCCTCTCTTTTCTATCCCTTTTTCCTTCCCTTCTTCCTCCCTCTCTCCCTCTTTCTTTCCTCTGTGAGCCACGCTCCCTTTGCAAAGTTTTCTCTTTCTCTCCTTTTCTTTCTCCTTCTCTCTTTTCTATCCCTTTTTCCTTCCCTTCTTCCTCCCTCTCTCCCTCTTTCTTTCCTCGGAGGGCCACTCCCTTTGCAAAGTTTTCTCTTTCTCTCCTTTTCTTTCTCCTTCTCTCTTTTCTATCCCTTTTTCCTTCCCTTCTTCCTCCCTCTCTCCCTCTTTCTTTCCTCTTTGGGCCACGCTCCCTTTGCAAAGTTTTCTCTTTCTCTCCTTTTCTTTCCCCTTCTCTCTTTTCTATCCCTTTTTCCTTCCCTTCTTCCTCCCTCTCTCCCTCTTTCTTTCCTCTGAGGGCCACGCTCCCTTTGCAGTTTTCTCTTTCTCTCCTTTTCTTTCTCCACTCTTTTCTATCCCTTTTTCCTTCCCTTCTTCCTCCCTCTCTCCCTCTTTCTTTCCTCTGAGGGCCACGCTCCCTTTGCAAAGTTTTCTCTTTCTCTCCTTTTCTTTCTCCTTCTCTCTTTTCTATCCCTTTTTCCTTCCCTTCTTCCTCTCTCTCTCCCTCTTTCTTTCCTCTGAGGGCCACGTTCCCTTTGCAGTTTTCTCTTTCTCTCCTTTTCTTTCTCCTTCTCTCTTTTCTATCCCTTTTTCCTTCCCTTCTTCCTCCCTCTCTCCCTCTTTCTTTCCTCGGAGGGCCACTCCCTTTGCAAACTTTTCTCTTTCTCTACTTTTCTTTCTCCTTCTCTCTTTTCTATCTCTTTTTCCTTCCCTTCTTCCTCCCTCTTTCCCTCTTTCTTTCCTCTGAGGGCCACGCTCCCTTTGCAAAGTTTTCTCTTTCTCTCCTTTTCTTTCTCCTCTCTTTTCTATCCCTTTTTCCTTCCCTTCTTCCTCCCTCTCTCCCTCTTTCTTTCCTCTGAGGGCCACGCTCCCTTTGCAAAGTTTTCTCTTTCTCTCCTTTTCTTTCTCCTTCTCTCATTTCTATCCCTTTTTCCTTCCCTTCTTCCTCCCTCTCTCCCTCTTTCTTTCCTCGGAGGGCCACGCTCCCTTTGCAAAGTTTTCTCTTTCTCTCCTTTTCTTTCTCCTTCTCTCTTTTCTATCCCTTTTTCCTTCCCTTCTTCCTCCCTCTCTCCCTCTTTCTTTCCTCTGAGGGCCACGCTCCCTTTGCAAAGTTTTCTCTTTCTCTCCTTTTCTTTCTCCTCTCTTTTCTATCCGTTTTTCCTTCCCTTCTTCCTCCCTCTCTCCCTCTTTCTTTCCTCGGAGGGCCACGCTCCCTTTGCAAAGTTTTCTCTTTCTCTCCTTTTCTTTCTCCTTCTCTCTTTTCTATCCCTTTTTCCTTCCCTTCTTCCTCCCTCTCTCCCTCTTTCTTTCCTCTGAGGGCCACGCTCCCTTTGCAAAGTTTTCTCTTTCTCTCCTTTTCTTTCTCCTCTCTTTTCTATCCGTTTTTCCTTCCCTTCTTCCTCCCTCTCTCCCTCTTTCTTTCCTCTGAGGGCCACGCTCCCTTTGCAAAGTTTTCTCTTTCTCTCCTTTTCTTTCCCCTTCTCTCTTTTCTATCCCCTTTTCCTTCCCTTCTTCCTCCCTCTTTCCCTCTTTCTTTCCTCTGAGGGCCACGCTCCCTTTGCAAAGTTTTCTTTCTCTCCTTTTCTTTCCCCTTCTCTCTTTTCTATCCCTTTTTCCTTCCCTTCTTCCTCCCTCTCTCCCTCTTTCTTTCCTCTGAGGGCCACGTTCCCTTTGCAGTTTTCTCTTTCTCTACTTTTCTTTCTCCTTCTCTCTTTTCTATCCCTTTTTCCTTCCCTTCTTCCTCCCTCTTTCCCTCTTTCTTTCCTCTGAGGGCCACGCTCCCTTTGCAAAGTTTTCTCTTTCTCTCCTTTTCTTTCCCCTTCTCTCTTTTCTATCCCTTTTTCCTTCCCTTCTTCCTCCCTCTCTCCCTCTTTCTTTCCTCTGAGGTCCACGCTCCCTTTGCAAAGTTTTCTCTTTCTCTCCTTTTCTTTCTCCTCTCTTTTCTATCCGTTTTTCCTTCCCTTCTTCCTCCCTCTCTCCCTCTTTCTTTCCTCTGAGGGCCACGCTCCCTTTGCAAAGTTTTCTCTTTCTCTCCTTTTCTTTCCCCTTCTCTCTTTTCTATCCCCTTTTCCTTCCCTTCTTCCTCCCTCTTTCCCTCTTTCTTTCCTCTGAGGGCCACGCTCCCTTTGCAAAGTTTTCTTTCTCTCCTTTTCTTTCCCCTTCTCTCTTTTCTATCCCTTTTTCCTTCCCTTCTTCCTCCCTCTCTCCCTCTTTCTTTCCTCTGAGGGCCACGTTCCCTTTGCAGTTTTCTCTTTCTCTACTTTTCTTTCTCCTTCTCTCTTTTCTATCCCTTTTTCCTTCCCTTCTTCCTCCCTCTTTCCCTCTTTCTTTCCTCTGAGGGCCACGCTCCCTTTGCAAAGTTTTCTCTTTCTCTCCTTTTCTTTCCCCTTCTCTCTTTTCTATCCCTTTTTCCTTCCCTTCTTCCTCCTTCTCTCCCTCTTTCTTTCCTCTGAGGTCCACGCTCCCTTTGCAAAGTTTTCTCTTTCTCTCCTTTTCTTTCTCCTTCTCTCCTTTCTATCCCTTTTTCCTTCCCTTCTTCCTCCCTCTTTCCCTCTTTCTTTCCTCTGAGGGCCACGCTCCCTTTGCTGTTTTCTCTTTCTCTCCTTTTCTTTCCCCTTCTCTCTTTTCTATCCCTTTTTCCTTCCCTTCTTCCTCCCTCTCTCCCTCTTTCTTTCCTCGGAGGTCCACTCCCTTTGCAAAGTTTTCTCTTTCTCTCCTTTTCTTTCTCCTTCTCTCTTTTCTATCCCTTTTTCCTTCCCTTCTCCCTCCCTCTTTCCCTCTTTCTTTCCTCTGAGGGCCACGCTCCCTTTGCAAAGTTTTCTCTTTCTCTCCTTTTCTTTCCCCTTCTCTCTTTTCTATCCCTTTTTCCTTCTCTTCTTCCTCCCTCTCTCCCTCTTTCTTTCCTCGGAGGGCCACTCCCTTTGCAAAGTTTTCTCTTTCTCTCCTTTTCTTTCTCCTTCTCTCTTTTCTATCCCTTTTTCCTTCCCTTCTTCCTCCCTCTCTCCCTCTTTCTTTCCTCTTTGGGCCACGCTCCCTTTGCAAAGTTTTCTCTTTCTCTCCTTTTCTTTCCCCTTCTCTCTTTTCTATCCCTTTTTCCTTCCCTTCTTCCTCCCTCTCTCCCTCTTTCTTTCCTCTGAGGGCCACGCTCCCTTTGCAGTTTTCTCTTTCTCTCCTTTTCTTTCTCCTTCTCTCTTTTCTATCCCTTTTTCCTTCCCTTCTTCCTCCCTCTCTCCCTCTATCTTTCCTCTGAGGGCCGCGCTCCCTTTGCAAAGTTTTCTCTTTCTCTCCTTTTCTTTCTCCTTCCCTCTTTTCTATCTCTTTTTCCTTCCCTTCTTCCTCCTTCTCCCCCTGCCTTTGCAAACCTTTCTCTTTATCTTCTTTTCTTTCTCCTTCTCTTTCCTATCCCTTTTTCCTTCCCTTCTTCCTCCCTCTCTCCCTCTTTCTTTCCTCTGAGGGCCACACTCCCTTTGCAGTTTTCTCTTTCTCTCCGTTTCTTTCCCCTTCTCTCTTTTCTATCCCCTTTTCCTTCCCTTCTTCCTCCCTCTTTCCCTCTTTCTTTCCTCTGAGGGCCACGCTCCCTTTGCAAAGTTTTCTCTTTCTCTCCTTTTCTTTCCCCTTCTCTCTTTTCTATCCCTTTTTCCTTCCCTTCTTCCTCCCTCTCTCCCTCTTTCTTTCCTCTGAGGGCCACGTTCCCTTTGCAGTTTTCTCTTTCTCTCCTTTTCTTTCTCCTTCTCTCTTTTCTATCCCTTTTTCCTTCCCTTCTTCCTCCCTCTCTCCCTCTTTCTTTCCTCGGAGGGCCACTCCCTTTGCAAACTTTTCTCTTTCTCTACTTTTCTTTCTCCTTCTCTCTTTTCTATCTCTTTTTCCTTCCCTTCTTCCTCCCTCTTTCCCTCTTTCTTTCCTCTGAGGGCCACGCTCCCTTTGCAAAGTTTTCTCTTTCTCTCCTTTTCTTTCTCCTTCTCTCTTTTCTATCCCTTTTTCCTTCCCTTCTTCCTCCCTCTCTCCCTCTTTCTTTCCTCTGAGGGCCACGCTCCCTTTGCAAAGTTTTCTCTTTCTCTCCTTTTCTTTCTCCTTCTCTCATTTCTATCCCTTTTTCCTTCCCTTCTTCCTCCCTCTCTCCCTCTTTCTTTCCTCGGAGGGCCACGCTCCCTTTGCAAAGTTTTCTCTTTCTCTCCTTTTCTTTCTCCTTCTCTCTTTTCTATCCCTTTTTCCTTCCCTTCTTCCTCCCTCTCTCCCTCTTTCTTTCCTCTGAGGGCCACGCTCCCTTTGCAAAGTTTTCTCTTTCTCTCCTTTTCTTTCTCCTCTCTTTTCTATCTGTTTTTCCTTCCCTTCTTCCTCCCTCTCTCCCTCTTTCTTTCCTCGGAGGGCCACGCTCCCTTTGCAAAGTTTTCTCTTTCTCTCCTTTTCTTTCTCCTTCTCTCTTTTCTATCCCTTTTTCCTTCCCTTCTTCCTCCCTCTCTCCCTCTTTCTTTCCTCTGAGGGCCACGCTCCCTTTGCAAAGTTTTCTCTTTCTCTCCTTTTCTTTCTCCTCTCTTTTCTATCCGTTTTTCCTTCCCTTCTTCCTCCCTCTCTCCCTCTTTCTTTCCTCTGAGGGCCACGCTCCCTTTGCAAAGTTTTCTCTTTCTCTCCTTTTCTTTCCCCTTCTCTCTTTTCTATCCCCTTTTCCTTCCCTTCTTCCTCACTCTTTCCCTCTTTCTTTCCTCTGAGGGCCACGCTCCCTTTGCAAAGTTTTCTCTTTCTCTCCTTTTCTTTCTCCTTCTCTCTTTTCTATCCCTTTTTCCTTCCCTTCTTCCTCCCTCTCTCCCTCTTTCTTTCCTCTGAGGGCCACGCTCCCTTTGCAAAGTTTTCTCTTTCTCTCCTTTTCTTTCTCCTTCTCTCATTTCTATCCCTTTTTCCTTCCCTTCTTCCTCCCTCTCTCCCTCTTTCTTTCCTCGGAGGGCCACGCTCCCTTTGCAAAGTTTTCTCTTTCTCTCCTTTTCTTTCTCCTTCTCTCTTTTCTATCCCTTTTTCCTTCCCTTCTTCCTCCCTCTCTCCCTCTTTCTTTCCTCTGAGGGCCACGCTCCATTTGCAAAGTTTTCTCTTTCTCTCCTTTTCTTTCTCCTCTCTTTTCTATCCGTTTTTCCTTCCCTTCTTCCTCCCTCTCTCCCTCTTTCTTTCCTCGGAGGGCCACGCTCCCTTTGCAAAGTTTTCTCTTTCTCTCCTTTTCTTTCTCCTTCTCTCTTTTCTATCCCTTTTTCCTTCCCTTCTTCCTCCCTCTCTCCCTCTTTCTTTCCTCTGAGGGCCACGCTCCCTTTGCAAAGTTTTCTCTTTCTCTCCTTTTCTTTCTCCTTCTCTCTTTTCTATCCGTTTTTCCTTCCCTTCTTCCTCCCTCTCTCCCTCTTTCTTTCCTCTGAGGGCCACGCTCCCTTTGCAAAGTTTTCTCTTTCTCTCCTTTTCTTTCCCCTTCTCTCTTTTCTATCCCCTTTTCCTTCCCTTCTTCCTCCCTCTTTCCCTCTTTCTTTCCTCTGAGGGCCACGCTCCCTTTGCAAAGTTTTCTCTTTCTCTCCTTTTCTTTCCCCTTCTCTCTTTTCTATCCCCTTTTCCTTCCCTTCTTCCTTCCTCTTTCCCTCTTTCTTTCCTCTGAGGGCCACGCTCCCTTTGCAAAGTTTTCTCTTTCTCTCCTTTTCTTTCCCCTTCTCTCTTTTCTATCCCTTTTTCCTTCCCTTCTTCCTCCCTCTCTCCCTCTTTCTTTCCTCTGAGGGCCACGTTCCCTTTGCAGTTTTCTCTTTCTCTCCTTTTCTTTCTCCTTCTCTCTTTTCTATCCCTTTTTCCTTCCCTTCTTCCTCCCTCTCTCCCTCTTTCTTTCCTCGGATGGCCACTCCCTTTGCAAAGTTTTCTCTTTCTCTCCTTTTCTTTCTCCTCCTCTCTTTTCTATCTCTTTTTCCTTCCCTTCTTCCTCTCTCTCTCCCTCTTTCTTTCCTCTGAGGGCCACACTCCCTTTGCAAAGTTTTCTCTTTCTCTCCTTTTCTTTCTCCTTCTCTCTTTTCTATCCCTTTTTCCTTCCATTCTTCCTCCCTCTCTCCCTCTTTCTTTCCTCGGAGGGCCACGCTCCCTTTGCAAAGTTTTCTCTTTCTCTCCTTTTCTTTCCCCTTCTCTCTTTTCCATCCCTTTTTCCTTCCCTTCTTCCTCCCTCTTTCCCTCTTTCTTTCCTCTGAGGGCCACGCTCCCTTTGCAGTTTTCTCTTTCTCTCCTTTTCTTTCTCCTCTCTTTTCTATCCCTTTTTCCTTCCCTTCTTCCTCCCTCTCTCCCATTTTCTTTCCTCTGAGGGCCACACTCCCTTTGCAAAGTTTTCTCTTTCTCTCCTTTTCTTTCTCCTTCTCTCTTTTCTATCCCTTTTTCCTTCCCTTCTTCCTCCCTCTCTCCCTCTTTCTTTCCTCGGAGGGCCACGCTCCCTTTGCAAAGTTTTCTCTTTCTCTCCTTTTCTTTCTCCTTCTCTCATTTCTATCCCTTTTTCCTTCCCTTCTTCCTCCCTCTCTCCCTCTTTCTTTCCTTGGAGGGCCACGCTCCCTTTGCAAAGTTTTCTCTTTCTCTCCTTTTCTTTCTCCTTCTCTCTTTTCTATCCCTTTTTCCTTCCCTTCTTCCTCCCTCTCTCCCTCTTTCTTTCCTCTGAGGGCCACGCTCCATTTGCAAAGTTTTCTCTTTCTCTCCTTTTCTTTCTCCTCTCTTTTCTATCCGTTTTTCCTTCCCTTCTTCCTCCCTCTCTCCCTCTTTCTTTCCTCGGAGGGCCACGCTCCCTTTGCAAAGTTTTCTCTTTCTCTCCTTTTCTTTCTCCTTCTCTCTTTTCTATCCCTTTTTCCTTCCCTTCTTCCTCCCTCTCTCCCTCTTTCTTTCCTCTGAGGGCCACGCTCCCTTTGCAAAGTTTTCTCTTTCTCTCCTTTTCTTTCTCCTTCTCTCTTTTCTATCCGTTTTTCCTTCCCTTCTTCCTCCCTCTCTCCCTCTTTCTTTCCTCTGAGGGCCACGCTCCCTTTGCAAAGTTTTCTCTTTCTCTCCTTTTCTTTCCCCTTCTCTCTTTTCTATCCCCTTTTCCTTCCCTTCTTCCTCCCTCTTTCCCTCTTTCTTTCCTCTGAGGGCCACGCTCCCTTTGCAAAGTTTTCTCTTTCTCTCCTTTTCTTTCCCCTTCTCTCTTTTCTATCCCTTTTTCCTTCCCTTCTTCCTCCCTCTCTCCCTCTTTCTTTCCTCTGAGGGCCACGTTCCCTTTGCAGTTTTCTCTTTCTCTCCTTTTCTTTCTCCTTCTCTCTTTTCTATCCCTTTTTCCTTCCCTTCTTCCTCCCTCTCTCCCTCTTTCTTTCCTCGGATGGCCACTCCCTTTGCAAAGTTTTCTCTTTCTCTCCTTTTCTTTCTCCTCCTCTCTTTTCTATCTCTTTTTCCTTCCCTTCTTCCTCTCTCTCTCCCTCTTTCTTTCCTCTGAGGGCCACACTCCCTTTGCAAAGTTTTCTCTTTCTCTCCTTTTCTTTCTCCTTCTCTCTTTTCTATCCCTTTTTCCTTCCATTCTTCCTCCCTCTCTCCCTCTTTCTTTCCTCGGAGGGCCACGCTCCCTTTGCAAAGTTTTCTCTTTCTCTCCTTTTCTTTCCCCTTCTCTCTTTTCCATCCCTTTTTCCTTCCCTTCTTCCTCCCTCTTTCCCTCTTTCTTTCCTCTGAGGGCCACGCTCCCTTTGCAGTTTTCTCTTTCTCTCCTTTTCTTTCTCCTCTCTTTTCTATCCCTTTTTCCTTCCCTTCTTCCTCCCTCTCTCCCATTTTCTTTCCTCTGAGGGCCACACTCCCTTTGCAAAGTTTTCTCTTTCTCTCCTTTTCTTTCCCCTTCTCTCTTTTCCATCCCTTTTTCCTTCCCTTCTTCCTCCCTCTTTCCCTCTTTCTTTCCTCTGAGGGCCACGCTCCCTTTGCAGTTTTCTCTTTCTCTCCTTTTCTTTCTCCTCTCTTTTCTATCCCTTTTTCCTTCCCTTCTTCCTCCCTCTCTCCCTCTTTCTTTCCTCTGAGGGCCACGCTCCCTTTGCAAAGTTTTCTCTTTCTCTCCTTTTCTTTCCCCTTCTCTCTTTTCTATCCCCTTTTCCTTCCCTTCTTCCTCCCTCTTTCCCTCTTTCTTTCCTCTGAGGGCCACGCTCCCTTTGCAAAGTTTTCTCTTTCTCTCCTTTTCTTTCCCCTTCTCTCTTTTCTATCCCTTTTTCCTTCCCTTCTTCCTCCCTCTCTCCCTCTTTCTTTCCTCTGAGGGCCACGTTCCCTTTGCAGTTTTCTCTTTCTCTCCTTTTCTTTCTCCTTCTCTCTTTTCTATCCCTTTTTCCTTCCCTTCTTCCTCCCTCTCTCCCTCTTTCTTTCCTCGGATGGCCACTCCCTTTGCAAAGTTTTCTCTTTCTCTCCTTTTCTTTCTCCTCCTCTCTTTTCTATCTCTTTTTCCTTCCCTTCTTCCTCTCTCTCTCCCTCTTTCTTTCCTCTGAGGGCCACACTCCCTTTGCAAAGTTTTCTCTTTCTCTCCTTTTCTTTCTCCTTCTCTCTTTTCTATCCCTTTTTCCTTCCATTCTTCCTCCCTCTCTCCCTCTTTCTTTCCTCGGAGGGCCACGCTCCCTTTGCAAAGTTTTCTCTTTCTCTCCTTTTCTTTCCCCTTCTCTCTTTTCCATCCCTTTTTCCTTCCCTTCTTCCTCCCTCTTTCCCTCTTTCTTTCCTCTGAGGGCCACGCTCCCTTTGCAGTTTTCTCTTTCTCTCCTTTTCTTTCTCCTCTCTTTTCTATCCCTTTTTCCTTCCCTTCTTCCTCCCTCTCTCCCTCTTTCTTTCCTCTGAGGGCCACGCTCCCTTTGCAAAGTTTTCTCTTTCTCTCCTTTTCTTTCTCCTTCTCTCTTTTCTATCCCTTTTTCCTTCCCTTCTTCCTCCCCCTCTCCCTCTTTCTTTCCTCTGAGGGCCACGCTCCCTTTGCAGTTTTCTCTTTCTCTCCTTTTCTTTCTCCTTCTCTCTTTTCTATCCCTTTTTCCTTCCCTTCTTCCTCCCTCTCTCCCTCTTTCCTTCCTCTGAGGGCCACGCTCCCTTTGCAAAGTTTTCTCTTTCTCTCCTTTTCTTTCTCCTTCTCTCATTTCTATCCCTTTTTCCTTCCCTTCTTCCTCCCTCTCTCCCTCTTTCTTTCCTCGGAGGGCCACGCTCTTTTTGCAAAGTTTTCTCTTTCTCTCCTTTTCTTTCTCCTTCTCTCTTTTCTATCCCTTTTTCCTTCCCTTCTTCCTCCCTCTCTCCCTCTTTCTTTCCTCTGAGGGCCACGCTCCCTTTGCAAAGTTTTCTCTTTCTCTCCTTTTCTTTCTCCTCCTCTCTTTTCTATCCCTTTTTCCTTCCCTTCTTCCTCCCTCTCTCCCTCTTTCTTTCCTCTGAGGGCCACGCTCCCTTTGCAAAGTTTTCTCTTTCTCTCCTTTTCTTTCCCCTTCTCTCTTTTCTATCCCCTTTTCCTTCCCTTCTTCCTCCCTCTTTCCCTCTTTCTTTCCTCTGAGGGCCACGCTCCCTTTGCAAAGTTTTCTCTTTCTCTCCTTTTCTTTCCCCTTCTCTCTTTTCTATCCATTTTTCCTTCCCTTCTTCCTCCCTCTCTCCCTCTTTCTTTCCTCTGAGGGCCACGTTCCCTTTGCAGTTTTCTCTTTCTCTCCTTTTCTTTCTCCTTCTCTCTTTTCTATCCCTTTTTCCTTCCCTTCTTCCTCCCTCTCTCCCTCTTTCTTTCCTCGGATGGCCACTCCCTTTGCAAAGTTTTCTCTTTCTCTCCTTTTCTTTCTCCTCCTCTCTTTTCTATCTCTTTTTCCTTCCCTTCTTCCTCTCTCTCTCCCTCTTTCTTTCCTCTGAGGGCCACACTCCCTTTGCAAAGTTTTCTCTTTCTCTCCTTTTCTTTCTCCTTCTCTCTTTTCTATCCCTTTTTCCTTCCATTCTTCCTCCCTCTCTCCCTCTTTCTTTCCTCGGAGGGCCACGCTCCATTTGCAAAGTTTTCTCTTTCTCTCCTTTTCTTTCCCCTTCTCTCTTTTCCATCCCTTTTTCCTTCCCTTCTTCCTCCCTCTTTCCCTCTTTCTTTCCTCTGAGGGCCACGCTCCCTTTGCAGTTTTCTCTTTCTCTCCTTTTCTTTCTCCTCTCTTTTCTATCCCTTTTTCCTTCCCTTCTTCCTCCCTCTCTCCCATTTTCTTTCCTCTGAGGGCCACACTCCCTTTGCAAAGTTTTCTCTTTCTCTCCTTTTCTTTCCCCTTCTCTCTTTTCTATCCCTTTTTCCTTCCCTTCTTCCTCCCTCTCTCCCTCTTTCTTTCCTCTGAGGCCCGCACTCCCTTTGCAAACTTTTCTCTTTCTCTCCTTTTCTTTCCCCTTCTCTCTTTTCTATCCCTTTTTCCTTTCTCTTCTTCCTCCCTCTCTCCCTCTTTCTTTCCTCTGAGGGCCACGCTCCCTTTGCAAAGTTTTCTCTTTCTCTCCTTTTCTTTCTCCTTCTCTCTTTTCTATCCCTTTTTCCTTCCCTTCTTCCTCTCTCTCTCCCTCTTTCTTTCCTCTGAGGGCCACGCTCCCTTTGCAGTTTTCTCTTTCTCTCCTTTTCTTTCTCCTTCTCTCTTTTCTATCCCTTTTTCCTTCCCTTCTTCCTCCCTCTCTCCCTCTTTCTTTCCTCTGTGAGCCACGCTCCCTTTGCAAAGTTTTCTCTTTCTCTCCTTTTCTTTCTCCTTCTCTCTTTTCTATCCCTTTTTCCTTCCCTTCTTCCTCCCTCTCTCCCTCTTTCTTTCCTCGGATGGCCACTCCCTTTGCAAAGTTTTCTCTTTCTCTCCTTTTCTTTCTCCTCCTCTCTTTTCTATCTCTTTTTCCTTCCCTTCTTCCTCTCTCTCTCCCTCTTTCTTTCCTCTGAGGGCCACACTCCCTTTGCAAAGTTTTCTCTTTCTCTCCTTTTCTTTCTCCTTCTCTCTTTTCTATCCCTTTTTCCTTCCATTCTTCCTCCCTCTCTCCCTCTTTCTTTCCTCGGAGGGCCACGCTCCATTTGCAAAGTTTTCTCTTTCTCTCCTTTTCTTTCCCCTTCTCTCTTTTCCATCCCTTTTTCCTTCCCTTCTTCCTCCCTCTTTCCCTCTTTCTTTCCTCTGAGGGCCACGCTCCCTTTGCAGTTTTCTCTTTCTCTCCTTTTCTTTCTCCTCTCTTTTCTATCCCTTTTTCCTTCCCTTCTTCCTCCCTCTCTCCCATTTTCTTTCCTCTGAGGGCCACACTCCCTTTGCAAAGTTTTCTCTTTCTCTCCTTTTCTTTCCCCTTCTCTCTTTTCTATCCCTTTTTCCTTCCCTTCTTCCTCCCTCTCTCCCTCTTTCTTTCCTCTGAGGCCCGCACTCCCTTTGCAAACTTTTCTCTTTCTCTCCTTTTCTTTCCCCTTCTCTCTTTTCTATCCCTTTTTCCTTTCTCTTCTTCCTCCCTCTCTCCCTCTTTCTTTCCTCTGAGGGCCACGCTCCCTTTGCAAAGTTTTCTCTTTCTCTCCTTTTCTTTCTCCTTCTCTCTTTTCTATCCCTTTTTCCTTCCCTTCTTCCTCTCTCTCTCCCTCTTTCTTTCCTCTGAGGGCCACGCTCCCTTTGCAGTTTTCTCTTTCTCTCCTTTTCTTTCTCCTCTCTTTTCTATCCCTTTTTCCTTCCCTTCTTCCTCCCTCTCTCCCTCTTTCTTTCCTCTGTGAGCCACGCTCCCTTTGCAAAGTTTTCTCTTTCTCTCCTTTTCTTTCTCCTTCTCTCTTTTCTATCCCTTTTTCCTTCCCTTCTTCCTCCCTCTCTCCCTCTTTCTTTCCTCGGAGGGCCACTCCCTTTGCAAAGTTTTCTCTTTCTCTCCTTTTCTTTCTCCTTCTCCCTTTTCTATCCCTTTTTCCTTCCCTTCTTCCTCCCTCTCTCCCTCTTTCTTTCCTCTTTGGGCCACGCTCCCTTTGCAAAGTTTTCTCTTTCTCTCCTTTTCTTTCCCCTTCTCTCTTTTCTATCCCTTTTTCCTTCCCTTCTTCCTCCCTCTCTCCCTCTTTCTTTCCTCTGAGGGCCACGCTCCCTTTGCAGTTTTCTCTTTCTCTCCTTTTCTTTCTCCACTCTTTTCTATCCCTTTTTCCTTCCCTTCTTCCTCCCTCTCTCCCTCTTTCTTTCCTCTGAGGGCCACGCTCCCTTTGCAAAGTTTTCTCTTTCTCTCCTTTTCTTTCTCCTTCTCTCTTTTCTATCCCTTTTTCCTTCCCTTCTTCCTCTCTCTCTCCCTCTTTCTTTCCTCTGAGGGCCACGTTCCCTTTGCAGTTTTCTCTTTCTCTCCTTTTCTTTCTCCTTCTCTCTTTTCTATCCCTTTTTCCTTCCCTTCTTCCTCCCTCTCTCCCTCTTTCTTTCCTCGGAGGGCCACTCCCTTTGCAAACTTTTCTCTTTCTCTACTTTTCTTTCTCCTTCTCTCTTTTCTATCTCTTTTTCCTTCCCTTCTTCCTCCCTCTTTCCCTCTTTCTTTCCTCTGAGGGCCACGCTCCCTTTGCAAAGTTTTCTCTTTCTCTCCTTTTCTTTCTCCTCTCTTTTCTATCCCTTTTTCCTTCCCTTCTTCCTCCCTCTCTCCCTCTTTCTTTCCTCTGAGGGCCACGCTCCCTTTGCAAAGTTTTCTCTTTCTCTCCTTTTCTTTCTCCTTCTCTCATTTCTATCCCTTTTTCCTTCCCTTCTTCCTCCCTCTCTCCCTCTTTCTTTCCTCGGAGGGCCACGCTCCCTTTGCAAAGTTTTCTCTTTCTCTCCTTTTCTTTCTCCTTCTCTCTTTTCTATCCCTTTTTCCTTCCCTTCTTCCTCCCTCTCTCCCTCTTTCTTTCCTCTGAGGGCCACGCTCCCTTTGCAAAGTTTTCTCTTTCTCTCCTTTTCTTTCTCCTCTCTTTTCTATCCGTTTTTCCTTCCCTTCTTCCTCCCTCTCTCCCTCTTTCTTTCCTCGGAGGGCCACGCTCCCTTTGCAAAGTTTTCTCTTTCTCTCCTTTTCTTTCTCCTTCTCTCTTTTCTATCCCTTTTTCCTTCCCTTCTTCCTCCCTCTCTCCCTCTTTCTTTCCTCTGAGGGCCACGCTCCCTTTGCAAAGTTTTCTCTTTCTCTCCTTTTCTTTCTCCTCTCTTTTCTATCCGTTTTTCCTTCCCTTCTTCCTCCCTCTCTCCCTCTTTCTTTCCTCTGAGGGCCACGCTCCCTTTGCAAAGTTTTCTCTTTCTCTCCTTTTCTTTCCCCTTCTCTCTTTTCTATCCCCTTTTCCTTCCCTTCTTCCTCCCTCTTTCCCTCTTTCTTTCCTCTGAGGGCCACGCTCCCTTTGCAAAGTTTTCTTTCTCTCCTTTTCTTTCCCCTTCTCTCTTTTCTATCCCTTTTTCCTTCCCTTCTTCCTCCCTCTCTCCCTCTTTCTTTCCTCTGAGGGCCACGTTCCCTTTGCAGTTTTCTCTTTCTCTACTTTTCTTTCTCCTTCTCTCTTTTCTATCCCTTTTTCCTTCCCTTCTTCCTCCCTCTTTCCCTCTTTCTTTCCTCTGAGGGCCACGCTCCCTTTGCAAAGTTTTCTCTTTCTCTCCTTTTCTTTCCCCTTCTCTCTTTTCTATCCCTTTTTCCTTCCCTTCTTCCTCCCTCTCTCCCTCTTTCTTTCCTCTGAGGTCCACGCTCCCTTTGCAAAGTTTTCTCTTTCTCTCCTTTTCTTTCTCCTCTCTTTTCTATCCGTTTTTCCTTCCCTTCTTCCTCCCTCTCTCCCTCTTTCTTTCCTCTGAGGGCCACGCTCCCTTTGCAAAGTTTTCTCTTTCTCTCCTTTTCTTTCCCCTTCTCTCTTTTCTATCCCCTTTTCCTTCCCTTCTTCCTCCCTCTTTCCCTCTTTCTTTCCTCTGAGGGCCACGCTCCCTTTGCAAAGTTTTCTTTCTCTCCTTTTCTTTCCCCTTCTCTCTTTTCTATCCCTTTTTCCTTCCCTTCTTCCTCCCTCTCTCCCTCTTTCTTTCCTCTGAGGGCCACGTTCCCTTTGCAGTTTTCTCTTTCTCTACTTTTCTTTCTCCTTCTCTCTTTTCTATCCCTTTTTCCTTCCCTTCTTCCTCCCTCTTTCCCTCTTTCTTTCCTCTGAGGGCCACGCTCCCTTTGCAAAGTTTTCTCTTTCTCTCCTTTTCTTTCCCCTTCTCTCTTTTCTATCCCTTTTTCCTTCCCTTCTTCCTCCTTCTCTCCCTCTTTCTTTCCTCTGAGGTCCACGCTCCCTTTGCAAAGTTTTCTCTTTCTCTCCTTTTCTTTCTCCTTCTCTCCTTTCTATCCCTTTTTCCTTCCCTTCTTCCTCCCTCTTTCCCTCTTTCTTTCCTCTGAGGGCCACGCTCCCTTTGCTGTTTTCTCTTTCTCTCCTTTTCTTTCCCCTTCTCTCTTTTCTATCCCTTTTTCCTTCCCTTCTTCCTCCCTCTCTCCCTCTTTCTTTCCTCGGAGGTCCACTCCCTTTGCAAAGTTTTCTCTTTCTCTCCTTTTCTTTCTCCTTCTCTCTTTTCTATCCCTTTTTCCTTCCCTTCTCCCTCCCTCTTTCCCTCTTTCTTTCCTCTGAGGGCCACGCTCCCTTTGCAAAGTTTTCTCTTTCTCTCCTTTTCTTTCCCCTTCTCTCTTTTCTATCCCTTTTTCCTTCTCTTCTTCCTCCCTCTCTCCCTCTTTCTTTCCTCGGAGGGCCACTCCCTTTGCAAAGTTTTCTCTTTCTCTCCTTTTCTTTCTCCTTCTCTCTTTTCTATCCCTTTTTCCTTCCCTTCTTCCTCCCTCTCTCCCTCTTTCTTTCCTCTTTGGGCCACGCTCCCTTTGCAAAGTTTTCTCTTTCTCTCCTTTTCTTTCCCCTTCTCTCTTTTCTATCCCTTTTTCCTTCCCTTCTTCCTCCCTCTCTCCCTCTTTCTTTCCTCTGAGGGCCACGCTCCCTTTGCAGTTTTCTCTTTCTCTCCTTTTCTTTCTCCTTCTCTCTTTTCTATCCCTTTTTCCTTCCCTTCTTCCTCCCTCTCTCCCTCTATCTTTCCTCTGAGGGCCGCGCTCCCTTTGCAAAGTTTTCTCTTTCTCTCCTTTTCTTTCTCCTTCCCTCTTTTCTATCTCTTTTTCCTTCCCTTCTTCCTCCTTCTCCCCCTGCCTTTGCAAACCTTTCTCTTTATCTTCTTTTCTTTCTCCTTCTCTTTCCTATCCCTTTTTCCTTCCCTTCTTCCTCCCTCTCTCCCTCTTTCTTTCCTCTGAGGGCCACACTCCCTTTGCAGTTTTCTCTTTCTCTCCTTTTCTTTCCCCTTCTCTCTTTTCTATCCCCTTTTCCTTCCCTTCTTCCTCCCTCTTTCCCTCTTTCTTTCCTCTGAGGGCCACGCTCCCTTTGCAAAGTTTTCTCTTTCTCTCCTTTTCTTTCCCCTTCTCTCTTTTCTATCCCTTTTTCCTTCCCTTCTTCCTCCCTCTCTCCCTCTTTCTTTCCTCTGAGGGCCACGTTCCCTTTGCAGTTTTCTCTTTCTCTCCTTTTCTTTCTCCTTCTCTCTTTTCTATCCCTTTTTCCTTCCCTTCTTCCTCCCTCTCTCCCTCTTTCTTTCCTCGGAGGGCCACTCCCTTTGCAAACTTTTCTCTTTCTCTACTTTTCTTTCTCCTTCTCTCTTTTCTATCTCTTTTTCCTTCCCTTCTTCCTCCCTCTTTCCCTCTTTCTTTCCTCTGAGGGCCACGCTCCCTTTGCAAAGTTTTCTCTTTCTCTCCTTTTCTTTCTCCTTCTCTCTTTTCTATCCCTTTTTCCTTCCCTTCTTCCTCCCTCTCTCCCTCTTTCTTTCCTCTGAGGGCCACGCTCCCTTTGCAAAGTTTTCTCTTTCTCTCCTTTTCTTTCTCCTTCTCTCATTTCTATCCCTTTTTCCTTCCCTTCTTCCTCCCTCTCTCCCTCTTTCTTTCCTCGGAGGGCCACGCTCCCTTTGCAAAGTTTTCTCTTTCTCTCCTTTTCTTTCTCCTTCTCTCTTTTCTATCCCTTTTTCCTTCCCTTCTTCCTCCCTCTCTCCCTCTTTCTTTCCTCTGAGGGCCACGCTCCCTTTGCAAAGTTTTCTCTTTCTCTCCTTTTCTTTCTCCTCTCTTTTCTATCTGTTTTTCCTTCCCTTCTTCCTCCCTCTCTCCCTCTTTCTTTCCTCGGAGGGCCACGCTCCCTTTGCAAAGTTTTCTCTTTCTCTCCTTTTCTTTCTCCTTCTCTCTTTTCTATCCCTTTTTCCTTCCCTTCTTCCTCCCTCTCTCCCTCTTTCTTTCCTCTGAGGGCCACGCTCCCTTTGCAAAGTTTTCTCTTTCTCTCCTTTTCTTTCTCCTCTCTTTTCTATCCGTTTTTCCTTCCCTTCTTCCTCCCTCTCTCCCTCTTTCTTTCCTCTGAGGGCCACGCTCCCTTTGCAAAGTTTTCTCTTTCTCTCCTTTTCTTTCCCCTTCTCTCTTTTCTATCCCCTTTTCCTTCCCTTCTTCCTCCCTCTTTCCCTCTTTCTTTCCTCTGAGGGCCACGCTCCCTTTGCAAAGTTTTCTTTCTCTCCTTTTCTTTCCCCTTCTCTCTTTTCTATCCCTTTTTCCTTCCCTTCTTCCTCCCTCTCTCCCTCTTTCTTTCCTCTGAGGGCCACGTTCCCTTTGCAGTTTTCTCTTTCTCTCCTTTTCTTTCTCCTTCTCTCTTTTCTATCCCTTTTTCCTTCCCTTCTTCCTCCCTCTCTCCCTCTTTCTTTCCTCGGAGGGCCACTCCCTTTGCAAACTTTTCTCTTTCTCTACTTTTCTTTCTCCTTCTCTCTTTTCTATCTCTTTTTCCTTCCCTTCTTCCTCCCTCTTTCCCTCTTTCTTTCCTCTGAGGGCCACGCTCCCTTTGCAAAGTTTTCTCTTTCTCTCCTTTTCTTTCCCCTTCTCTCTTTTCTATCCCTTTTTCCTTCCCTTCTTCCTCCCTCTCTCCCTCTTTCTTTCCTCTGAGGTCCACGCTCCCTTTGCAAAGTTTTCTCTTTCTCTCCTTTTCTTTCTCCTTCTCTCCTTTCTATCCCTTTTTCCTTCCCTTCTTCCTCCCTCTTTCCCTCTTTCTTTCCTCTGAGGGCCACGCTCCCTTTGCAGTTTTCTCTTTCTCTCCTTTTCTTTCCCCTTCTCTCTTTTCTATCCCTTTTTCCTTCCCTTCTTCCTCCCTCTCTCCCTCTTTCTTTCCTCGGAGGTCCACTCCCTTTGCAAAGTTTTCTCTTTCTCTCCTTTTCTTTCTCCTTCTCTCTTTTCTATCCCTTTTTCCTTCCCTTCTCCCTCCCTCTTTCCCTCTTTCTTTCCTCTGAGGGCCACGCTCCCTTTGCAAAGTTTTCTCTTTCTCTCCTTTTCTTTCCCCTTCTCTCATTTCTATCCCTTTTTCCTTCCCTTCTTCCTCCCTCTCTCCCTCTTTCTTTCCTCGGAGGGCCACGCTCCCTTTGCAAAGTTTTCTCTTTCTCTCCTTTTCTTTCTCCTTCTCTCTTTTCTATCCCTTTTTCCTTCCCTTCTTCCTCCCTCTCTCCCTCTTTCTTTCCTCTGAGGGCCACGCTCCCTTTGCAAAGTTTTCTCTTTCTCTCCTTTTCTTTCTCCTCTCTTTTCTATCTGTTTTTCCTTCCCTTCTTCCTCCCTCTCTCCCTCTTTCTTTCCTCGGAGGGCCACGCTCCCTTTGCAAAGTTTTCTCTTTCTCTCCTTTTCTTTCTCCTTCTCTCTTTTCTATCCCTTTTTCCTTCCCTTCTTCCTCCCTCTCTCCCTCTTTCTTTCCTCTGAGGGCCACGCTCCCTTTGCAAAGTTTTCTCTTTCTCTCCTTTTCTTTCTCCTCTCTTTTCTATCCGTTTTTCCTTCCCTTCTTCCTCCCTCTCTCCCTCTTTCTTTCCTCTGAGGGCCACGCTCCCTTTGCAAAGTTTTCTCTTTCTCTCCTTTTCTTTCCCCTTCTCTCTTTTCTATCCCCTTTTCCTTCCCTTCTTCCTCCCTCTTTCCCTCTTTCTTTCCTCTGAGGGCCACGCTCCCTTTGCAAAGTTTTCTTTCTCTCCTTTTCTTTCCCCTTCTCTCTTTTCTATCCCTTTTTCCTTCCCTTCTTCCTCCCTCTCTCCCTCTTTCTTTCCTCTGAGGGCCACGTTCCCTTTGCAGTTTTCTCTTTCTCTCCTTTTCTTTCTCCTTCTCTCTTTTCTATCCCTTTTTCCTTCCCTTCTTCCTCCCTCTCTCCCTCTTTCTTTCCTCGGAGGGCCACTCCCTTTGCAAACTTTTCTCTTTCTCTACTTTTCTTTCTCCTTCTCTCTTTTCTATCTCTTTTTCCTTCCCTTCTTCCTCCCTCTTTCCCTCTTTCTTTCCTCTGAGGGCCACGCTCCCTTTGCAAAGTTTTCTCTTTCTCTCCTTTTCTTTCCCCTTCTCTCTTTTCTATCCCTTTTTCCTTCCCTTCTTCCTCCCTCTCTCCCTCTTTCTTTCCTCTGAGGTCCACGCTCCCTTTGCAAAGTTTTCTCTTTCTCTCCTTTTCTTTCTCCTTCTCTCCTTTCTATCCCTTTTTCCTTCCCTTCTTCCTCCCTCTTTCCCTCTTTCTTTCCTCTGAGGGCCACGCTCCCTTTGCAGTTTTCTCTTTCTCTCCTTTTCTTTCCCCTTCTCTCTTTTCTATCCCTTTTTCCTTCCCTTCTTCCTCCCTCTCTCCCTCTTTCTTTCCTCGGAGGTCCACTCCCTTTGCAAAGTTTTCTCTTTCTCTCCTTTTCTTTCTCCTTCTCTCTTTTCTATCCCTTTTTCCTTCCCTTCTCCCTCCCTCTTTCCCTCTTTCTTTCCTCTGAGGGCCACGCTCCCTTTGCAAAGTTTTCTCTTTCTCTCCTTTTCTTTCCCCTTCTCTCTTTTCTATCCCTTTTTCCTTCCCTTCTTCCTCCCTCTCTCCCTCTTTCTTTCCTCTGAGGGCCACGCTCCCTTTGCAGTTTTCTCTTTCTCTCCTTTTCTTTCTCCTTCTCTCTTTTCTATCCCTTTTTCCTTCCCTTCTTCCTCCCTCTCTCCCTCTATCTTTCCTCTGAGGGCCGCGCTCCCTTTGCAAAGTTTTCTCTTTCTCTCCTTTTCTTTCTCCTTCCCTCTTTTCTATCTCTTTTTCCTTCCCTTCTTCCTCCTTCTCCCCCTGCCTTTGCAAACCTTTCTCTTTATCTTCTTTTCTTTCTCCTTCTCTTTCCTATCCCTTTTTCCTTCCCTTCTTCCTCCCTCTCTCCCTCTTTCTTTCCTCTGAGGGCCACGCTCCCTTTGCAAAGTTTTCTCTTTCTCTCCTTTTCTTTCTCCTCTCTTTTCTATCCGTTTTTCCTTCCCTTCTTCCTCCCTCTCTCCCTCTTTCTTTCCTCTGAGGGCCACGCTCCCTTTGCAAAGTTTTCTCTTTCTCTCCTTTTCTTTCCCCTTCTCTGTTTTCTATCCCCTTTTCCTTCCCTTCTTCCTCCCTCTTTCCTTCTTTCTTTCCTCTGAGGGCCACGCTCCCTTTGCAAAGTTTTCTCTTTCTCTCCTTTTCTTTCCCCTTCTCTCTTTTCTATCCCTTTTTCCTTCCCTTCTTCCTCCCTCTCTCCCTCTTTCTTTCCTCTGAGGGCCACGTTCCCTTTGCAGTTTTCTCTTTCTCTCCTTTTCTTTCTCCTTCTCTCTTTTCTATCCCTTTTTCCTTCCCTTCTTCCTCCCTCTCTCCCTCTTTCTTTCCTCGGAGGGCCACTCCCTTTGCAAACTTTTCTCTTTCTCTACTTTTCTTTCTCCTTCTCTCTTTTCTATCTCTTTTTCCTTCCCTTCTTCCTCCCTCTTTCCCTCTTTCTTTCCTCTGAGGGCCACGCTCCCTTTGCAAAGTTTTCTCTTTCTCTCCTTTTCTTTCCCCTTCTCTCTTTTCTATCCCTTTTTCCTTCCCTTCTTCCTCCCTCTCTCCCTCTTTCTTTCCTCTGAGGTCCACGCTCCCTTTGCAAAGTTTTCTCTTTCTCTCCTTTTCTTTCTCCTTCTCTCCTTTCTATCCCTTTTTCCTTCCCTTCTTCCTCCCTCTTTCCCTCTTTCTTTCCTCTGAGGGCCACGCTCCCTTTGCAGTTTTCTCTTTCTCTCCTTTTCTTTCCCCTTCTCTCTTTTCTATCCCTTTTTCCTTCCCTTCTTCCTCCCTCTCTCCCTCTTTCTTTCCTCGGAGGTCCACTCCCTTTGCAAAGTTTTCTCTTTCTCTCCTTTTCTTTCTCCTTCTCTCTTTTCTATCCCTTTTTCCTTCCCTTCTCCCTCCCTCTTTCCCTCTTTCTTTCCTCTGAGGGCCACGCTCCCTTTGCAAAGTTTTCTCTTTCTCTCCTTTTCTTTCCCCTTCTCTCTTTTCTATCCCTTTTTCCTTCTCTTCTTCCTCCCTCTCTCCCTCTTTCTTTCCTCGGAGGGCCACTCCCTTTGCAAAGTTTTCTCTTTCTCTCCTTTTCTTTCTCCTTCTCTCTTTTCTATCCCTTTTTCCTTCCCTTCTTCCTCCCTCTCTCCCTCTTTCTTTCCTCTTTGGGCCACGCTCCCTTTGCAAAGTTTTCTCTTTCTCTCCTTTTCTTTCCCCTTCTCTCTTTTCTATCCCTTTTTCCTTCCCTTCTTCCTCCCTCTCTCCCTCTTTCTTTCCTCTGAGGGCCACGCTCCCTTTGCAGTTTTCTCTTTCTCTCCTTTTCTTTCTCCTTCTCTCTTTTCTATCCCTTTTTCCTTCCCTTCTTCCTCCCTCTCTCCCTCTTTCTTTCCTCTGAGGGCCACGCTCCCTTTGCAGTTTTTTCTTTCTCTCCTTTTCTTTCCCCTTCTCTCTTTTCTATCCCTTTTTCCTTCCCTTCTTCCTCCCTCTCTCCCTCTTTCTTTCCTCTGAGGGCCACGCTCCCTTTGCAAAGTTTTCTCTTTCTCTCCTTTTCTTTCTCCTCTCTTTTCTATCCCTTTTTCCTTCCCTTCTTCCTCCCTCTCTCCCTCTTTCTTTCCTCTGAGGGCCACGCTCCCTTTGCAGTTTTCTCTTTCTCTCCTTTTCTTTCTCCTTCTCTCTTTTCTAACCCTTTTTCCTTCCCTTCTTCCTCCCTCTTTCCCTCTTTCTTTCTTCTGAGGGCCACGCTCCCTTTGCAAACTTTTCTCTTTCTCTCCTTTTCTTTCTCCTTCTTTCTTTTCTATCCCTTTTTCCTTCCCTTCTTCCTCCCTCTTTCCCTCTTTCTTTCCTCTGAGGGCCACGCTCCCTTTGCAGTTTTCTCTTTCTCTCCTTTTCTTTCTCCTTCTCTCTTTTCTATCCGTTTTTCCTTCCCTTCTTCCTCCCTCTTTCCCTCTTTCTTTCCTCTGAGGGCCACGCTCCCTTTGCAGTTTTCTCTTTCTCTCCTTTTCTTTCTCCTTCTCTCTTTTCTATCCCTTTTTCCTTCCCTTCTTCCTCCCTCTCTCCCTCTTTCTTTCCTCGGAGGGCCACTCCCTTTGCAAAGTTTTCTCTTTCTCTCCTTTTCTTTCTCCTTCTCTCTTTTCTATCCCTTTTTCCTTCCCTTCTTCCTCCCTCTTTCCCTCTTTCTTTCCTCTGAGGGCCACGCTCCCTTTGTAAAGTTTTCTCTTTCTCTCCTTTTCTTTCTCCTCTCTTTTCTATCCCTTTTTCCTTCCCTTCTTCCTCCCTCTCTCCCTCTTTCTTTCCTCGGAGGGCCACTCCCTTTGCAAAGTTTTCTCTTTCTCTCCTTTTCTTTCTCCTTCTCTCTTTTCTATCTCTTTTTCCTTCCCTTCTTCCTCCCTCTTTCCCTCTTTCTTTCCTCTGAGGGCCACGCTCCCTTTGCAAAGTTTTCTCTTTCTCTCCTTTTCTTTCTCCTTCTCTCTTTTCTATCCCTTTTTCCTTCCCTTCTTCCTCCCTCTTTCCCTCTTTCTTTCCTCTGAGGGCCACGCTCCCTTTGCAAAGTTTTCTCTTTCTCTCCTTTTCTTTCTCCTTCTCTCTTTTCTATCCCTTTTTCCTTCCCTTCTTCCTCCCTCTTTCCCTCTTTCTTTCCTCTGAGGGCCACGCTCCCTTTGCAGTTTTCTCTTTCTCTCCTTTTCTTTTTCCTTCTCTCTTTTCTATCCCTTTTTCCTTCCCTTCTTCCTCCCTCTCTCCCTCTTTCTTTCCTCTGAGGGCCACGCTCCCTTTGCAGTTTTCTCTTTCTCTCCTTTTCTTTTTCCTTCTCTCTTTTCTATCCCTTTTTCCTTCCCTTCTTCCTCCCTCTCTCCCTCATTCTTTCCTCTGAGGGCCACGCTCCCTTTGCAGTTTTCTCTTTCTCTCCTTTTCTTTCCCCTTCTCTCTTTTCTATCCCTTTTTCCTTCCCTTCTTCCTCCCTCTCTCCCTCTTTCTTTCCTCTGAGGGCCAGGCTCCCTTTGCAGTTTTCTCTTTCTCTCCTTTTCTTTCCCGTTCTCTCTTTTCTATCCCTTATTCCTTCCCTTCTTCCTCCCTCTCTCCCTCTTTCTTTCCTCTGAGGGCCACGCTCCCTTTGCAAACTTTTCTCTTTCTCTCCTTTTCTTTCTCCTTCTCTCTTTTCTATCCCTTTTTCCTTCCCTTCTTCCTCCCTCTCTCCCTCTTTCTTTCCTCTGAGGGCCACGCTCCCTTTGCAAAGTTTTCTCTTTCTCTCCTTTTCTTTCCCCTTCTCTCTTTTCAATCCCTTTTTCCTTCCCTTCTTCCTCCCTCTCTCCCTCTTTCTTTCCTCTGAGGGCCACGTTCCCTTTGCAGTTTTCTCTTTCTCTCCTTTTCTTTCTCCTTCTCTCTTTTCTATCCCTTTTTCCTTCCCTTCTTCCTCCCTCTCTCCCTCTTTCTTTCCTCTGAGGGCCACGCTCCCTTTGCAAACTTTTCTCTTTCTCTCCTTTTCTTTCTCCTTCTCTCTTTTCTATCCCTTTTTCCTTCCCTTCTTCCTCCCTCTCTCCCTCTTTCTTTCCTCTGAGGGCCGCGCTCCCTTTGCAAAGTTTTCTCTTTCTCTCCTTTTCTTTCTCCTTCCCTGTTTTCTATCCCTTTTTCCTTTCCTTCTTCCTCCCTCTTTCCCTCTTTCTTTCCTCTGAGGGCCGCGCTCCCTTTGCAAAGTTTTCTCTTTCTCTCCTTTTCTTTCTCCTTCCCTCTTTTCTATCTCTTTTTCCTTCCCTTCTTCCTCCTTCTCCCCCTGCCTTTGCAAACCTTTCTCTTTATCTTCTTTTCTTTCTCCTTCTCTTTTCTATCCCTTTTTCCTTCCCTTCTTCCTCCCTCTCTCCCTCTTTCTTTCCTCTGAGGGCCACGCTCCCTTTGCAAAGTTTTCTCTTTCTCTCCTTTTCTTTCTCCTTCTCTCTTTTCTATTCCTTTTTCCTTCCTTTCTTCCTCCCTCTTTCCCTCTTTCTTTCCTCTGAGGGCCACGCTCCCTTTGCAAACTTTTCTCTTTCTCTCCTTTTCTTTCTCCTCTCTTTTCTATCGATTTTTCCTTCCCTTCTTCCTCCCTCTCTCCCTCTTTCTTTCCTCTGAGGGCCACGCTCCCTTTGCAAAGTTTTCTCTTTCTCTCCTTTTCTTTCCCCTTCTCTCTTTTCTATCCCTTTTTCCTTCCCTTCTTCCTCCCTCTCTCCCTCTTTCTTTCCTCTGAGGGCCACGTTCCCTTTGCAGTTTTCTCTTTCTCTCCTTTTCTTTCTCCTTCTCTCTTTTCTATCCCTTTTTCCTTCCCTTCTTCCTCCCTCTCTCCCTCTTTCTTTCCTCTTAGGGCCACGCTCCCTTTGCAAAGTTTTCTCTTTCTCTCCTTTTCTTTCTCCTTCTCTCTTTTCTATCCCTTTTTCCTTCCCTTCTTCCTCGCTCTTTCCCTCTTTCTTTCCTCTGAGGGCCACGCTCCCTTTGCAAAGTTTTCTCTTTCTCTCCTTTTCTTTCCCCTTCTCTCTTTTCTATCCCTTTTTCCTTCCCTTCTTCCTCCCTCTCTCCCTCTTTCTTTCCTCTGAGGGCCACACTCCCTTTGCAGTTTTCTCTTTCTTTCCTTTTCTTTCTCCTTCTCTCTTTTCTATCCCTTTTTCCTTCCCTTCTTCCTCCCTCTCTCCCGCTTTCTTTCCTCTGAGGGCCACGCTCTCTTTGCAAACTTTTCTCTTTCTCTCCTTTTCTTTCCCCTTCTCTCTTTTCTATCCCTTTTTCCTTCCCTTCTTCCTCCCTCTCTCCCTCTTTCTTTCCTCTGAGGGCCACGCTCCCTTTGCAAACTTTTCTCTTTCTCTCCTTTTCTTTCTCCTTCTCTCTTTTCTACCCCTTTTTCCTTCCCTTCTTCCTCCCTCTCTCCCTCTTTCTTTCCTCTGAGGGCCGCGCTCCCTTTGCAAAGTTTTCTCTTTCTCTCCTTTTCTTTCTCCTTCCCTCTTTTCTATCCCTTTTTCCTTCCCTTCTTCCTCCCTCTTTCCCTCTTTCTTTCCTCTGAGGGCCGCGCTCCCTTTGCAAAGTTTTCTCTTTCTCTCCTTTTGTTTCTCCTTCCCTCTTTTCTATCTCTTTTTCCTTCCCTTCTTCCTCCTTCTCCCCCTGCCTTTGCAAACCTTTCTCTTTATCTTCTTTTCTTTCTCCTTCTCTTTTCTATCCCTTTTTCCTTCCCTTCTTCCTCCCTCTCTCCCTCTTTCTTTCCTCTGAGGGCCACGCTCCCTTTGCAGTTTTCTCATTCTCTCCTTTTCTTTCCCCTTCTCTCTTTTCTATCCCTTTTTCCTTCCCTTCTTCCTCCCTCTCTCCCTCTTTCTTTCCTCTGAGGGCCACGCTCCCTTTGCAAAGTTTTCTCTTTCTCTCCTTTTCTTTCTCCTTCTCTCTTTTCTATCCCTTTTTCCTTCCCTTCTTCCTCCCTCTCTCCCTCTTTCTTTCCTCTGAGGGCCACGCTCCCTTTGCAGTTTTCTCTTTCTCTCCTTTTCTTTCCCCTTCTCTCTTTTCTATCCCTTTTTCCTTCCCTTCTTCCTCCCTCTCTCCCTCTTTCTTTCCTCTGAGGGCCACGTTCCCTTTGCAGTTTTCTCTTTCTCTCCTTTTCTTTCTCCTTCTCTCTTTTCTATCCCTTTTTCCTTCCCTTCTTCCTCCCTCTCTCCCTCTTTCTTTCCTCTGAGGGCCACGCTCCCTTTGCAAACTTTTCTCTTTCTCTCCTTTTCTTTCTCCTTCTCTCTTTTCTATCCCTTTTTCCTTCCCTTCTTCCTCCCTCTCTCCCTCTTTCTTTCCTCTGAGGGCCGCGCTCCCTTTGCAAAGTTTTCTCTTTCTCTCCTTTTCTTTCTCCTTCCCTGTTTTCTATCCCTTTTTCCTTTCCTTCTTCCTCCCTCTTTCCCTCTTTCTTTCCTCTGAGGGCCGCGCTCCCTTTGCAAAGTTTTCTCTTTCTCTCCTTTTCTTTCTCCTTCCCTCTTTTCTATCTCTTTTTCCTTCCCTTCTTCCTCCTTCTCCCCCTGCCTTTGCAAACCTTTCTCTTTATCTTCTTTTCTTTCTCCTTCTCTTTTCTATCCCTTTTTCCTTCCCTTCTTCCTCCCTCTCTCCCTCTTTCTTTCCTCTGAGGGCCACGCTCCCTTTGCAAAGTTTTCTCTTTCTCTCCTTTTCTTTCTCCTTCTCTCTTTTCTATTCCTTTTTCCTTCCTTTCTTCCTCCCTCTTTCCCTCTTTCTTTCCTCTGAGGGCCACGCTCCCTTTGCAAACTTTTCTCTTTCTCTCCTTTTCTTTCTCCTCTCTTTTCTATCGATTTTTCCTTCCCTTCTTCCTCCCTCTCTCCCTCTTTCTTTCCTCTGAGGGCCACGCTCCCTTTGCAAAGTTTTCTCTTTCTCTCCTTTTCTTTCCCCTTCTCTCTTTTCTATCCCTTTTTCCTTCCCTTCTTCCTCCCTCTCTCCCTCTTTCTTTCCTCTGAGGGCCACGTTCCCTTTGCAGTTTTCTCTTTCTCTCCTTTTCTTTCTCCTTCTCTCTTTTCTATCCCTTTTTCCTTCCCTTCTTCCTCCCTCTCTCCCTCTTTCTTTCCTCTGAGGGCCACGATCCCTTTGCAAAGTTTTCTCTTTCTCTCCTTTTCTTTCTCCTTCTCTCTTTTCTATCCCTTTTTCCTTCCCTTCTTCCTCGCTCTTTCCCTCTTTCTTTCCTCTGAGGGCCACGCTCCCTTTGCAAAGTTTTCTCTTTCTCTCCTTTTCTTTCCCCTTCTCTCTTTTCTATCCCTTTTTCCTTCCCTTCTTCCTCCCTCTCTCCCTCTTTCTTTCCTCTGAGGGCCACACTCCCTTTGCAGTTTTCTCTTTCTTTCCTTTTCTTTCTCCTTCTCTCTTTTCTATCCCTTTTTCCTTCCCTTCTTCCTCCCTCTCTCCCTCTTTCTTTCCTCTGAGGGCCACGCTCCCTTTGCAAAGTTTTCTCTTTCTCTCCTTTTCTTTCCCCTTATCTCTTTTCTATCCCTTTTTCCTTCCCTTCTTCCTCCCTCTCTCCCTCTTTCTTTCCTCTGAGGGCCACGCTCCCTTTGCAAACTTTTCTCTTTCTCTCCTTTTCTTTCTCCTTCTCTCTTTTCTACCCCTTTTTCCTTCCCTTCTTCCTCCCTCTCTCCCTCTTTCTTTCCTCTGAGGGCCGCGCTCCCTTTGCAAAGTTTTCTCTTTCTCTCCTTTTCTTTCTCCTTCCCTCTTTTCTATCCCTTTTTCCTTCCCTTCTTCCTCACTCTTTCCCTTTCTTTCCTCTGAGGGCCACGCTCCCTTTGCAAAGTTTTCTCTTTCTCTCCTTTTCTTTCTCCTTCCCTCTTTTCTATCTCTTTTTCCTTCCCTTCTTCCTCCTTCTCCCCCTGCCTTTGCAAACCTTTCTCTTTATCTTCTTTTCTTTCTCCTTCTCTTTTCTATCCCTTTTTCCTTCCCTTCTTCCTCCCTCTCTCCCTCTTTCTTTCCTCTGAGGGCCACGCTCCCTTTGCAAAGTTTTCTCTTTCTCTCCTTTTCTTTCTCCTTCTCTCTTTTCTATTCCTTTTTCCTTCCTTTCTTCCTCCCTCTTTCCCTCTTTCTTTCCTCTGAGGGCCACGCTCCCTTTGCAAACTTTTCTCTTTCTCTCCTTTTCTTTCTCCTCTCTTTTCTATCGATTTTTCCTTCCCTTCTTCCTCCCTCTCTCCCTCTTTCTTTCCTCTGAGGGCCACGCTCCCTTTGCAAAGTTTTCTCTTTCTCTCCTTTTCTTTCCCCTTCTCTCTTTTCTATCCCTTTTTCCTTCCCTTCTTCCTCCCTCTCTCCCTCTTTCTTTCCTCTGAGGGCCACGTTCCCTTTGCAGTTTTCTCTTTCTCTCCTTTTCTTTCTCCTTCTCTCTTTTCTATCCCTTTTTCCTTCCCTTCTTCCTCCCTCTCTCCCTCTTTCTTTCCTCTGAGGGCCACGATCCCTTTGCAAAGTTTTCTCTTTCTCTCCTTTTCTTTCTCCTTCTCTCTTTTCTATCCCTTTTTCCTTCCCTTCTTCCTCGCTCTTTCCCTCTTTCTTTCCTCTGAGGGCCACGCTCCCTTTGCAAAGTTTTCTCTTTCTCTCCTTTTCTTTCCCCTTCTCTCTTTTCTATCCCTTTTTCCTTCCCTTCTTCCTCCCTCTCTCCCTCTTTCTTTCCTCTGAGGGCCACACTCCCTTTGCAGTTTTCTCTTTCTTTCCTTTTCTTTCTCCTTCTCTCTTTTCTATCCCTTTTTCCTTCCCTTCTTCCTCCCTCTCTCCCTCTTTCTTTCCTCTGAGGGCCACGCTCTCTTTACAAACTTTTCTCTTTCTCTCCTTTTCTTTCCCCTTCTCTCTTTTCTATCCCTTTTTCCTTCCCTTCTTCCTCCCTCTCTCCCTCTTTCTTTCCTCTGAGGGCCACGCTCCCTTTGCAAACTTTTCTCTTTCTCTCCTTTTCTTTCTCCTTCTCTCTTTTCTACCCCTTTTTCCTTCCCTTCTTCCTCCCTCTCTCCCTCTTTCTTTCCTCTGAGGGCCGCGCTCCCTTTGCAAAGTTTTCTCTTTCTCTCCTTTTCTTTCTCCTTCCCTCTTTTCTATCCCTTTTTCCTTCCCTTCTTCCTCCCTCTTTCCCTCTTTCTTTCCTCTGAGGGCCGCGCTCCCTTTGCAAAGTTTTCTCTTTCTCTCCTTTTGTTTCTCCTTCCCTCTTTTCTATCTCTTTTTCCTTCCCTTCTTCCTCCTTCTCCCCCTGCCTTTGCAAACCTTTCTCTTTATCTTCTTTTCTTTCTCCTTCTATTTTCTATCCCTTTTTCCTTCCCTTCTTCCTCCCTCTCTCCCTCTTTCTTTCCTCTGAGGGCCACGCTCCCTTTGCAGTTTTCTCTTTCTCTCCTTTTCTTTCCCCTTCTCTCTTTTCTATCCCTTTTTCCTTCCCTTCTTCCTCCCTCTCTCCCTCTTTCTTTCCTCTGAGGGCCACGCTCCCTTTGCAAAGTTTTCTCTTTCTCTCCTTTTCTTTCTCCTTCTCTCTTTTCTATCCCTTTTTCCTTCCCTTCTTCCTCCCTCTCTCCCTCTTTCTTTCCTCTGAGGGCCACGCTCCCTTTGCAAAGTTTTCTCTTTCTCTCCTTTTCTTTCTCCTTCTCTCTTTTCTATTCCTTTTTCCTTCCTTTCTTCCTCCCTCTTTCCCTCTTTCTTTCCTCTGAGGGCCACGCTCCCTTTGCAAACTTTTCTCTTTCTCTCCTTTTCTTTCTCCTTCTCTCTTTTCTATCGATTTTTCCTTCCCTTCTTCCTCCCTCTCTCCCTCTTTCTTTCCTCTGAGGGCCACGCTCCCTTTGCAAAGTTTTCTCTTTCTCTCCTTTTCTTTCCCCTTCTCTCTTTTCTATCCCTTTTTCCTTCCCTTCTTCCTACCTCTCTCCCTCTTTCTTTCCTCTGAGGGCCACGTTCCCTTTGCAGTTTTCTCTTTCTCTCCTTTTCTTTCTCCTTCTCTCTTTTCTATCCCTTTTTCCTTCCCTTCTTCCTCCCTCTCTCCCTCTTTCTTTCCTCTGAGGGCCACGCTCCCTTTGCAAAGTTTTCTCTTTCTCTCCTTTTCTTTCCCCTTATCTCTTTTCTATCCCTTTTTCCTTCCCTTCTTCCTCCCTCTCTCCCTCTTTCTTTCCTCTGAGGGCCACACTCCCTTTGCAGTTTTCTCTTTCTTTCCTTTTCTTTCTCCTTCTCTCTTTTCTATCCCTTTTTCCTTCCCTTCTTCCTCCCTCTCTCCCTCTTTCTTTCCTCTGAGGGCCACGCTCTCTTTGCAAACTTTTCTCTTTCTCTCCTTTTCTTTCCCCTTCTCTCTTTTCTATCCCTTTTTCCTTCCCTTCTTCCTCCCTCTCTCCCTCTTTCTTTCCTCTGAGGGCCACGCTCCCTTTGCAAACTTTTCTCTTTCTCTCCTTTTCTTTCTCCTTCTCTCTTTTCTATCCCTTTTTCCTTCCCTTCTTCCTCCCTCTCTCCCTCTTTCTTTCCTCTGAGGGCCGCGCTCCCTTTGCAAAGTTTTCTCTTTCTCTCCTTTTCTTTCTCCTTCCCTCTTTTCTATCCCTTTTTCCTTCCCTTCTTCCTCCCTCTTTCCCTCTTTCTTTCCTCTGAGGGCCGCGCTCCTTTTGCAAAGTTTTCTCTTTCTCTCCTTTTGTTTCTCCTTCCCTCTTTTCTATCTCTTTTTCCTTCCCTTCTTCCTCCTTCTCCCCCTGCCTTTGCAAACCTTTCTCTTTATCTTCTTTTCTTTCTCCTTCTCTTTTCTATCCCTTTTTCCTTCCCTTCTTCCTCCCTCTCTCCCTCTTTCTTTCCTCTGAGGGCCACGCTCCCTTTGCAGTTTTCTCTTTCTCTCCTTTTCTTTCCCCTTCTCTCTTTTCTATCCCTTTTTCCTTCCCTTCTTCCTCCCTCTCTCCCTCTTTCTTTCCTCTGAGGGCCACGCTCCCTTTGCAAAGTTTTCTCTTTCTCTCCTTTTCTTTCTCCTTCTCTCTTTTCTATCCCTTTTTCCTTCCCTTCTTCCTCCCTCTCTCCCTCTTTCTTTCCTCTGAGGGCCACGCTCCCTTTGCAAAGTTTTCTCTTTCTCTCCTTTTCTTTCCCCTTCTCTCTTTTCTATCCCTTTTTCCTTCCCTTCTTCCTCCCTCTCTCCCTCTTTCTTTCCTCTGAGGGCCACGTTCCCTTTGCAGTTTTCTCTTTCTCTCCTTTTCTTTCTCCTTCTCTCTTTTCTATCCCTTTTTCCTTCCCTTCTTCCTCCCTCTCTCCCTCTTTCTTTCCTCTGAGGGCCACGCTCCCTTTGCAAAGGTTTCTCTTTCTCTCCTTTTCTTTCTCCTTCTCTCTTTTCTATCCCTTTTTCCTTCCCTTCTTCCTCGCTCTTTCCCTCTTTCTTTCCTCTGAGGGCCACGCTCCCTTTGCAAAGTTTTCTCTTTCTCTCCTTTTCTTTCCCCTTCTCTCTTTTCTATCCCTTTTTCCTTCCCTTCTTCCTCCCTCTCTCCCTCTTTCTTTCCTCTGAGGGCCACGCTCCCTTTGCAAAGTTTTCTCTTTCTCTCTTTTCTTTCTCCTCTCTTTTCTATCCCTTTTTCCTTCCCTTCTTCCTCCCTCTCTCCCTCTTTCTTTCCTCTGAGGGCCACACTCCCTTTGCAGTTTTCTCTTTCTTTCCTTTTCTTTCTCCTTCTCTCTTTTCTATCCCTTTTTCCTTCCCTTCTTCCTCCCTCTCTCCCTCTTTCTTTCCTCTGAGGGCCGCGCTCCCTTTGCAAAGTTTTCTCTTTCTCTCCTTTTCTTTCTCCTTCCCTCTTTTCTATCCCTTTTTCCTTTCCTTCTTCCTCCCTCTTTCCCTCTTTCTTTCCTCTGAGGGCCGCGCTCCCTTTGCAAAGTTTTCTCTTTCTCTCCTTTTCTTTCTCCTTCCCTCTTTTCTATCTCTTTTTCCTTCCCTTCTTCCTCCTTCTCCCCCTGCCTTTGCAAACCTTTCTCTTTATCTTCTTTTCTTTCTCCTTCTCTTTTCTATCCCTTTTTCCTTCCCTTCTTCCTCCCTCTCTCCCTCTTTCTTTCCTCTGAGGGCCACGCTCCCTTTGCAGTTTTCTCTTTCTCTCCTTTTCTTTCCCCTTCTCTCTTTTCTATCCCTTTTTCCTTCCCTTCTTCCTCCCTCTCTCCCTCTTTCTTTCCTCTGAGGGCCACGCTCCCTTTGCAAAGTTTTCTCTTTCTCTCCTTTTCTTTCTCCTTCTCTCTTTTCTATCCCTTTTTCCTTCCCTTCTTCCTCCCTCTCTCCCTCTTTCTTTCCTCTGAGGGCCACGCTCCCTTTGCAAAGTTTTCTCTTTCTCTCCTTTTCTTTCTCCTTCTCTCTTTTCTATTCCTTTTTCCTTCCCTTCTTCCTCACTCTCTCCCTCTTTCTTTCCTCTGAGGGCCACGTTCCCTTTGCAGTTTTCTCTTTCTCTCCTTTTCTTTCTCCTTCTCTCTTTTCTATCCCTTTTTCCTTCCCTTCTTCCTCCCTCTCTCCCTCTTTCTTTCCTCTGAGGGCCACGCTCCCTTTGCAAAGTTTTCTCTTTCTCTCCTTTTCTTTCCCCTTCTCTCTTTTCTATCCCTTTTTCCTTCCCTTCTTCCTCCCTCTCTCCCTCTTTCTTTCCTCTGAGGGCCACACTCCCTTTGCAGTTTTCTCTTTCTTTCCTTTTCTTTCTCCTTCTCTCTTTTCTATCCCTTTTTCCTTCCCTTCTTCCTCCCTCTCTCCCTCTTTCTTTCCTCTGAGGGCCACGCTCTCTTTGCAAACTTTTCTCTTTCTCTCCTTTTCTTTCCCCTTCTCTCTTTTCTATCCCTTTTTCCTTCCCTTCTTCCTCCCTCTCTCCCTCTTTCTTTCCTCTGAGGGCCACGCTCCCTTTGCAAACTTTTCTCTTTCTCTCCTTTTCTTTCTCCTTCTCTCTTTTCTATCCCTTTTTCCTTCCCTTCTTCCTCCCTCTCTCCCTCTTTCTTTCCTCTGAGGGCCGCGCTCCCTTTGCAAAGTTTTCTCTTTCTCTCCTTTTCTTTCTCCTTCCCTCTTTTCTATCCCTTTTTCCTTCCCTTCTTCCTCCCTCTTTCCCTCTTTCTTTCCTCTGAGGGCCGCGCTCCCTTTGCAAAGTTTTCTCTTTCTCTCCTTTTGTTTCTCCTTCCCTCTTTTCTATCTCTTTTTCCTTCCCTTCTTCCTCCTTCTCCCCCTGCCTTTGCAAACCTTTCTCTTTATCTTCTTTTCTTTCTCCTTCTCTTTTCTATCCCTTTTTCCTTCCCTTCTTCCCCCCTCTCTCCCTCTTTCTTTCCTCTGAGGGCCACGCTCCCTTTGCAGTTTTCTCTTTCTCTCCTTTTCTTTCCCCTTCTCTCTTTTCTATCCCTTTTTCCTTCCCTTCTTCCTCCCTCTCTCCCTCTTTCTTTCCTCTGAGGGCCACGCTCCCTTTGCAAAGTTTTCACTTTCTCTCCTTTTCTTTCTCCTTCTCTCTTTTCTATCCCTTTTTCCTTCCCTTCTTCCTCCCTCTCTCCCTCTTTCTTTCCTCTGAGGGCCACGCTCCCTTTGCAAAGTTTTCTCTTTCTCTCCTTTTCTTTCTCCTTCTCTCTTTTCTATTCCTTTTTCCTTCCTTTCTTCCTCCCTCTTTCCCTCTTTCTTTCCTCTGAGGGCCACGCTCCCTTTGCAAACTTTTCTCTTTCTCTTCTTTTCTTTCTCCTTCTCTCTTTTCTATCGATTTTTCCTTCCCTTCTTCCTCCCTCTCTCCCTCTTTCTTTCCTCTGAGGGCCACGCTCCCTTTGCAAAGTTTTCTCTTTCTCTCCTTTTCTTTCCCCTTCTCTCTTTTCTATCCCTTTTTCCTTCCCTTCTTCCTCCCTCTCTCCCTCTTTCTTTCCTCTGAGGGCCACGTTCCCTTTGCAGTTTTCTCTTTCTCTCCTTTTCTTTCTCCTTCTCTCTTTTCTATCCCTTTTTCCTTCCCTTCTTCCTCCCTCTCTCCCTCTTTCTTTCCTCTGAGGGCCACGCTCCCTTTGCAAAGTTTTCTCTTTCTCTCCTTTTCTTTCCCCTTCTCTCTTTTCTATCCCTTTTTCCTTCCCTTCTTCCTCCCTCTCTCCCTCTTTCTTTCCTCTGAGGGCCACACTCCCTTTGCAGTTTTCTCTTTCTTTCCTTTTCTTTCTCCTTCTCTCTTTTCTATCCCTTTTTCCTTCCCTTCTTCCTCCCTCTCTCCCTCTTTCTTTCCTCTGAGGGCCACGCTCTCTTTGCAAACTTTTCTCTTTCTCTCCTTTTCTTTCCCCTTCTCTCTTTTCTATCCCTTTTTCCTTCCCTTCTTCCTCCCTCTCTCCCTCTTTCTTTCCTCTGAGGGCCACACTCCCTTTGCAGTTTTCTCTTTCTTTCCTTTTCTTTCTCCTTCTCTCTTTTCTATCCCTTTTTCCTTCCCTTCTTCCTCCCTCTCTCCCTCTTTCTTTCCTCTGAGGGCCACGCTCTCTTTGCAAACTTTTCTCTTTCTCTCCTTTTCTTTCCCCTTCTCTCTTTTCTATCCCTTTTTCCTTCCCTTCTTCCTCCCTCTCTCCCTCTTTCTTTCCTCTGAGGGCCACGCTCCCTTTGCAAACTTTTCTCTTTCTCTCCTTTTCTTTCTCCTTCTCTCTTTTCTATCCCTTTTTCCTTCCCTTCTTCCTCCCTCTCTCCCTCTTTCTTTCCTCTGAGGGCCGCGCTCCCTTTGCAAAGTTTTCTCTTTCTCTCCTTTTCTTTCTCCTTCCCTCTTTTCTATCCCTTTTTCCTTCCCTTCTTCCTCCCTCTTTCCCTCTTTCTTTCCTCTGAGGGCCGCGCTCCCTTTGCAAAGTTTTCTCTTTCTCTCCTTTTGTTTCTCCTTCCCTCTTTTCTATCTCTTTTTCCTTCCCTTCTTCCTCCTTCTCCCCCTGCCTTTGCAAACCTTTCTCTTTATCTTCTTTTCTTTCTCCTTCTCTTTTCTATCCCTTTTTCCTTCCCTTCTTCCTCCCTCTCTCCCTCTTTCTTTCCTCTGAGGGCCACGCTCCCTTTGCAGTTTTCTCTTTCTCTCCTTTTCTTTCCCCTTCTCTCTTTTCTATCCCTTTTTCCTTCCCTTCTTCCTCCCTCTCTCCCTCTTTCTTTCCTCTGAGGGCCACGCTCCCTTTGCAAAGTTTTCTCTTTCTCTCCTTTTCTTTCTCCTTCTCTCTTTTCTATCCCTTTTTCCTTCCCTTCTTCCTCCCTCTCTCCCTCTTTCTTTCCTCTGAGGGCCACGCTCCCTTTGCAAAGTTTTCTCTTTCTCTCCTTTTCTTTCTCCTTCTCTCTTTTCTATTCCTTTTTCCTTCCTTTCTTCCTCCCTCTTTCCCTCTTTCTTTCCTCTGAGGGCCATGCTCCCTTTGCAAACTTTTCTCTTTCTCTCCTTTTCTTTCTCCTTCTCTCTTTTCTATCGATTTTTCCTTCCCTTCTTCCTCCCTCTCTCCCTCTTTCTTTCCTCTGAGAGCCACGCTCCCTTTGCAAAGTTTTCTCTTTCTCTCCTTTTCTTTCCCCTTCTCTCTTTTCTATCCCTTTTTCCTTCCCTTCTTCCTCCCTCTCTCCCTCTTTCTTTCCTCTGAGGGCCACGTTCCCTTTGCAGTTTTCTCTTTCTCTCCTTTTCTTTCTCCTTCTCTCTTTTCTATCCCTTTTTCCTTCCCTTCTTCCTCCCTCTCTCCCTCTTTCTTTCCTCTGAGGGCCACGCTCCCTTTGCAAAGGTTTCTCTTTCTCTCCTTTTCTTTCTCCTTCTCTCTTTTCTATCCCTTTTTCCTTCCCTTCTTCCTCGCTCTTTCCCTCTTTCTTTCCTCTGAGGGCCACACTCCCTTTGCAGTTTTCTCTTTCTCTCCTTTTCTTTCCCCTTCTCTCTTTTCTATCCCTTTTTCCTTCCCTTCTTCCTCCCTCTCTCCCTCTTTCTTTCCTCTGAGGGCCACGCTCCCTTTGCAAACTTTTCTCTTTCTCTCCTTTTCTTTCTCCTTCTCCCTTTTCTATCCCTTTTTCCTTCCCTTCTTCCTCCCTCTCTCCCTGTTTCTTTCCTCTGAGGGCCGCGCTCCCTTTGCAAAGTTTTCTCTTTCTCTACTTTTCTTTCTCCTTCCCTCTTTTCTATCCCTTTTTCCTTCCCTTCTTCCTCCCTCTTTCCCTCTTTCTTTCCTCTGAGGGCCGCGCTCCCTTTGCAAAGTTTTCTCTTTCTCTCCTTTTGTTTCTCCTTCCCTCTTTTCTATCTCTTTTTCCTTCCCTTCTTCCTCCTTCTCCCCCTGCCTTTGTAAACCTTTCTCTTTATCTTCTTTTCTTTCTCCTTCTCTTTTCTATCCCTTTTTCCTTCCCTTCTTCCTCCCTCTCTCCCTCTTTCTTTCCTCTGAGGGCCACGCTCCCGTTGCAGTTTTCTCTTTCTCTCCTTTTCTTTCCCCTTCTCTCTTTTCTATCCCTTTTTCTTTCCCTTCTTCCTCCCTCTCTCCCTCTTTCTTTCCTCTGAGGGCTACGCTCCCTTTGCAAAGTTTTCTCTTAATCTCCTTTTCTTTCTCCTTCTCTCTTTTCTATCCCTTTTTCCTTCCCTTCTTCCTCCCTCTCTCCGTCTTTCTTTCCTCTGAGGGCCACGCTCCTTTTGCAGTTTTCTCTTTCTCTCCTTTTCTTTCTCCTTCTCTCTTTTCTATCCCTTTTTCCTTCCCTTCTTCCTCCCTCTCTCCCTCTTTCTTTCCTCTGAGGGCCACGCTCCCTTTGCAAAGTTTTCTCTTTCTCTCCTTTTCTTTCCCCTTCTCTCTTTTCTATCCCTTTTTCCTTCCCTTCTTCCTCCCTCTCTCCCTCTTTCTTTCCTCTGAGGGCCACGCTCCCTTTGCAAAGTTTTCTCTTTCTCTCCTTTTCTTTCTCCTTCTCTCTTTTCTATCCCTTTTCCCTTCCCTTCTTCCTCCCTCTCTCCCTCTTTCTTTCCTCTGAGGGCCGCGCTCCCTTTGCAAAGTTTTCTCTTTCTCTCCTTTTCTTTCTCCTTCCCTCTTTTCTATCCCTTTTTCCTTCCCTTCTTCCTCCCTCTTTCCCTCTTTCTTTCCTCTGAGGGCCACGCTCCCTTTGCAAAGTTTTCTCTTTCTCTCCTTTTCTTTCTCCTTCCCTCTTTTCTATCTCTTTTTCCTTCCCTTCTTCCTCCTTCTCCCCCTGTCTTTGCAAACCTTTCTCTTTATCTTCTTTTCTTTCTCCTTCTCTTTTCTATCCCTTTTTCCTTCCCTTCTTCCTCCCTCTCTCCCTCTTTCTTTCCTCTGAGGGCCACGCTCCCTTTGCAGTTTTCTCTTTCTCTCCTTTTCTTTCCCCTTCTCTCTTTTCTATCCCTTTTTCCTTCCCTTCTTCCTCCCTCTCTCCCTCTTTCTTTCCTCTGAGGGCCACGCTCCCTTTGCAAAGTTTTCTCTTTCTCTCCTTTTCTTTCTCCTTCTCTCTTTTCTATCCCTTTTTCCTTCCCTTCTTCCTCCCTCTCTCCCTCTTTCTTTCCTCTGAGGGCCACGCTCCCTTTGCAAAGTTTTCTCTTTCTCTCTTTTCTTTCTCCTCTCTTTTCTATCCCTTTTTCCTTCCCTTCTTCCTCCCTCTCTCCCTCTTTCTTTCCTCTGAGGGCCACACTCCCTTTGCAGTTTTCTCTTTCTCTCCTTTTCTTTCCCCTTCTCTCTTTTCTATCCCTTTTTCCTTCCCTTCTTCCTCCCTCTCTCCCTCTTTCTTTCCTCTGAGGGCCACGCTCCCTTTGCAAACTTTTCTCTTTCTCTCCTTTTCTTTCTCCTTCTCCCTTTTCTATCCCTTTTTCCTTCCCTTCTTCCTCCCTCTCTCCCTGTTTCTTTCCTCTGAGGGCCGCGCTCCCTTTGCAAAGTTTTCTCTTTCTCTACTTTTCTTTCTCCTTCCCTCTTTTCTATCCCTTTTTCCTTCCCTTCTTCCTCCCTCTTTCCCTCTTTCTTTCCTCTGAGGGCCGCGCTCCCTTTGCAAAGTTTTCTCTTTCTCTCCTTTTGTTTCTCCTTCCCTCTTTTCTATCTCTTTTTCCTTCCCTTCTTCCTCCTTCTCCCCCTGCCTTTGTAAACCTTTCTCTTTATCTTCTTTTCTTTCTCCTTCTCTTTTCTATCCCTTTTTCCTTCCCTTCTTCCTCCCTCTCTCCCTCTTTCTTTCCTCTGAGGGCCACGCTCCCGTTGCAGTTTTCTCTTTCTCTCCTTTTCTTTCCCCTTCTCTCTTTTCTATCCCTTTTTCTTTCCCTTCTTCCTCCCTCTCTCCCTCTTTCTTTCCTCTGAGGGCTACGCTCCCTTTGCAAAGTTTTCTCTTAATCTCCTTTTCTTTCTCCTTCTCTCTTTTCTATCCCTTTTTCCTTCCCTTCTTCCTCCCTCTCTCCGTCTTTCTTTCCTCTGAGGGCCACGCTCCTTTTGCAGTTTTCTCTTTCTCTCCTTTTCTTTCTCCTTCTCTCTTTTCTATCCCTTTTTCCTTCCCTTCTTCCTCCCTCTCTCCCTCTTTCTTTCCTCTGAGGGCCACGCTCCCTTTGCAAAGTTTTCTCTTTCTCTCCTTTTCTTTCCCCTTCTCTCTTTTCTATCCCTTTTTCCTTCCCTTCTTCCTCCCTCTCTCCCTCTTTCTTTCCTCTGAGGGCCACGCTCCCTTTGCAAACTTTTCTCTTTCTCTCCTTTTCTTTCTCCTTCTCTCTTTTCTATCCCTTTTCCCTTCCCTTCTTCCTCCCTCTCTCCCTCTTTCTTTCCTCTGAGGGCCGCGCTCCCTTTGCAAAGTTTTCTCTTTCTCTCCTTTTCTTTCTCCTTCCCTCTTTTCTATCCCTTTTTCCTTCCCTTCTTCCTCCCTCTTTCCCTCTTTCTTTCCTCTGAGGGCCACGCTCCCTTTGCAAAGTTTTCTCTTTCTCTCCTTTTCTTTCTCCTTCCCTCTTTTCTATCTCTTTTTCCTTCCCTTCTTCCTCCTTCTCCCCCTGTCTTTGCAAACCTTTCTCTTTATCTTCTTTTCTTTCTCCTTCTCTTTTCTATCCCTTTTTCCTTCCCTTCTTCCTCCCTCTCTCCCTCTTTCTTTCCTCTGAGGGCCACGCTCCCTTTGCAGTTTTCTCTTTCTCTCCTTTTCTTTCCCCTTCTCTCTTTTCTATCCCTTTTTCCTTCCCTTCTTCCTCCCTCTCTCCCTCTTTCTTTCCTCTGAGGGCCACGCTCCCTTTGCAAAGTTTTCTCTTTCTCTCCTTTTCTTTCTCCTTCTCTCTTTTCTATCCCTTTTTCCTTCCCTTCTTCCTCCCTCTCTCCCTCTTTCTTTCCTCTGAGGGCCACGCTCCCTTTGCAAAGTTTTCTTTTTCTCTCCTTTTCTTTCTCCTCCACTCTTTTCTATTCCTTTTTCCTTCCTTTCTTCCTCTCTCTTTCCCTCTTTCTTTCCTCTGAGGGCCACGCTCCCTTTGCAAAGTTTTCTCTTTCTCTCCTTTTCTTTCTCCTTCTCTCTTTTCTATCCCTTTTTCCTTCCCTTCTTCCTCCCTCTCTCCCTCTTTCTTTCCTCTGAGGGCCACGCTCCCTTTGCAAACTTTTCTCTTTCTCTCCTTTTCTTTCTCCTTCTCCCTTTTCTATCCCTTTTTCCTTCCCTTCTTCCTCCCTCTCTCCCTGTTTCTTTCCTCTGAGGGCCGCGCTCCCTTTGCAAAGTTTTCTCTTTCTCTACTTTTCTTTCTCCTTCCCTCTTTTCTATCCCTTTTTCCTTCCCTTCTTCCTCCCTCTTTCCCTCTTTCTTTCCTCTGAGGGCCGCGCTCCCTTTGCAAAGTTTTCTCTTTCTCTCCTTTTGTTTCTCCTTCCCTCTTTTCTATCTCTTTTTCCTTCCCTTCTTCCTCCTTCTCCCCCTGCCTTTGTAAACCTTTCTCTTTATCTTCTTTTCTTTCTCCTTCTCTTTTCTATCCCTTTTTCCTTCCCTTCTTCCTCCCTCTCTCCCTCTTTCTTTCCTCTGAGGGCCACGCTCCCTTTGCAGTTTTCTCTTTCTCTCCTTTTCTTTCCCCTTCTCTCTTTTCTATCCCTTTTTCCTTCCCTTCTTCCTCCCTCTCTCCCTCTTTCTTTCCTCTGAGGGCCACGCTCCCTTTGCAAAGTTTTCTCTTTCTCTCCTTTTCTTTCTCCTTCTCTCTTTTCTATCCCTTTTTCCTTCCCTTCTTCCTCCCTCTCTCCCTCTTTCTTTCCTCTGAGGGCCACGCTCCCTTTGCAAAGTTTTCTCTTTCTCTCCTTTTCTTTCTCCTTCTCTCTTTTCTATTCCTTTTTCCTTCCTTTCTTCCTCCCTCTTTCCCTCTTTCTTTCCTCTGAGGGCCGCGCTCCCTTTGCAAAGTTTTCTCTTTCTCTCCTTTTGTTTCTCCTTCCCTCTTTTCTATCTCTTTTTCCTTCCCTTCTTCCTCCTTCTCCCCCTGCCTTTGCAAACCTTTCTCTTTATCTTCTTTTCTTTCTCCTTCTCTTTTCTATCCCTTTTTCCTTCCCTTCTTCCTCCCTCTCTCCCTCTTTCTTTCCTCTGAGGGCCACGCTCCCTTTGCAGTTTTCTCTTTCTCTCCTTTTCTTTCCCCTTCTCTCTTTTCTATCCCTTTTTCCTTCCCTTCTTCCTCCCTCTCTCCCTCTTTCTTTCCTCTGAGGGCCACGCTCCCTTTGCAAAGTTTTCTCTTTCTCTCCTTTTCTTTCTCCTTCTCTCTTTTCTATCCCTTTTTCCTTCCCTTCTTCCTCCCTCTCTCCCTCTTTCTTTCCTCTGAGGGCCACGCTCCCTTTGCAAAGTTTTCTCTTTCTCTCCTTTTCTTTCTCCTTCTCTCTTTTCTATTCCTTTTTCCTTCCTTTCTTCCTCCCTCTTTCCCTCTTTCTTTCCTCTGAGGGCCACGCTCCCTTTGCAAACTTTTCTCTTTCTCTCCTTTTCTTTCTCCTTCTCTCTTTTCTATCGATTTTTCCTTCCCTTCTTCCTCCCTCTCTCCCTCTTTCTTTCCTCTGAGAGCCACGCTCCCTTTGCAAAGTTTTCTCTTTCTCTCCTTTTCTTTCCCCTTCTCTCTTTTCTATCCCTTTTTCCTTCCCTTCTTCCTCCCTCTCTCCCTCTTTCTTTCCTCTGAGGGCCACGTTCCCTTTGCAGTTTTCTCTTTCTCTCCTTTTCTTTCTCCTTCTCTCTTTTCTATCCCTTTTTCCTTCCCTTCTTCCTCCCTCTCTCCCTCTTTCTTTCCTCTGAGGGCCACGCTCCCTTTGCAAAGGTTTCTCTTTCTCTCCTTTTCTTTCTCCTTCTCTCTTTTCTATCCCTTTTTCCTTCCCTTCTTCCTCGCTCTTTCCCTCTTTCTTTCCTCTGAGGGCCACGCTCCCTTTGCAAAGTTTTCTCTTTCTCTCCTTTTCTTTCCCCTTCTCTCTTTTCTATCCCTTTTTCCTTCCCTTCTTCCTCCCTCTCTCCCTCTTTCTTTCCTCTGAGGGCCACGCTCCCTTTGCAAAGTTTTCTCTTTCTCTCTTTTCTTTCTCCTCTCTTTTCTATCCCTTTTTCCTTCCCTTCTTCCTCCCTCTCTCCCTCTTTCTTTCCTCTGAGGGCCACACTCCCTTTGCAGTTTTCTCTTTCTTTCCTTTTCTTTCTCCTTCTCTCTTTTCTATCCCTTTTTCCTTCCCTTCTTCCTCCCTCTCTCCCTCTTTCTTTCCTCTGAGGGCCACGCTCTCTTTGCAAACTTTTCTCTTTCTCTCCTTTTCTTTCCCCTTCTCTCTTTTCTATCCCTTTTTCCTTCCCTTCTTCCTCCCTCTCTCCCTCTTTCTTTCCTCTGAGGGCCACGCTCCCTTTGCAAACTTTTCTCTTTCTCTCCTTTTCTTTCTCCTTCTCCCTTTTCTATCCCTTTTTCCTTCCCTTCTTCCTCCCTCTCTCCCTGTTTCTTTCCTCTGAGGGCCGCGCTCCCTTTGCAAAGTTTTCTCTTTCTCTACTTTTCTTTCTCCTTCCCTCTTTTCTATCCCTTTTTCCTTCCCTTCTTCCTCCCTCTTTCCCTCTTTCTTTCCTCTGAGGGCCGCGCTCCCTTTGCAAAGTTTTCTCTTTCTCTCCTTTTGTTTCTCCTTCCTTCTTTTCTATCTCTTTTTCCTTCCCTTCTTCCTCCTTCTCCCCCTGCCTTTGTAAACCTTTCTCTTTATCTTCTTTTCTTTCTCCTTCTCTTTTCTATCCCTTTTTCCTTCCCTTCTTCCTCCCTCTCTCCCTCTTTCTTTCCTCTGAGGGCCACGCTCCCTTTGCAGTTTTCTCTTTCTCTCCTTTTCTTTCCCCTTCTCTCTTTTCTATCCCTTTTTCTTTCCCTTCTTCCTCCCTCTCTCCCTCTTTCTTTCCTCTGAGGGCTACGCTCCATTTGGAAAGTTTTCTCTTAATCTCCTTTTCTTTCTCCTTCTCTCTTTTCTATCCCTTTTTCCTTCCCTTCTTCCTCCCTCTCTCCGTCTTTCTTTCCTCTGAGGGCCACGCTCCTTTTGCAGTTTTCTCTTTCTCTCCTTTTCTTTCTCCTTCTCTCTTTTCTATCCCTTTTTCCTTCCCTTCTTCCTCCCTCTCTCCCTCTTTCTTTCCTCTGAGGGCCACGCTCCCTTTGCAAAGTTTTCTCTTTCTCTCCTTTTCTTTCCCCTTCTCTCTTTTCTATCCCTTTTTCCTTCCCTTCTTCCTCCCTCTCTCCCTCTTTCTTTCCTTTGAGGGCCACGCTCCCTTTGCAAACTTTTCTCTTTCTCTCCTTTTCTTTCTCCTTCTCTCTTTTCTATCCCTTTTCCCTTCCCTTCTTCCTCCCTCTCTCCCTCTTTCTTTCCTCTGAGGGCCGCGCTCCCTTTGCAAAGTTTTCTCTTTCTCTCCTTTTCTTTCTCCTTCCCTCTTTTCTATCCCTTTTTCCTTCCCTTCTTCCTCCCTCTTTCCCTCTTTCTTTCCTCTGAGGGCCGCGCTCCCTTTGCAAAGTTTTCTCTTTCTCTCCTTTTGTTTCTCCTTCCCTCTTTTCTATCTCTTTTTCCTTCCCTTCTTCCTCCTTCTCCCCCTGCCTTTGTAAACCTTTCTCTTTATCTTCTTTTCTTTCTCCTTCTCTTTTCTATCCCTTTTTCCTTCCCTTCTTCCTCCCTCTCTCCCTCTTTCTTTCCTCTGAGGGCCACGCTCCCTTTGCAGTTTTCTCTTTCTCTCCTTTTCTTTCCCCTTCTCTCTTTTCTATCCCTTTTTCTTTCCCTTCTTCCTCCCTCTCTCCCTCTTTCTTTCCTCTGAGGGCTACGCTCCCTTTGCAAAGTTTTCTCTTAATCTCCTTTTCTTTCTCCTTCTCTCTTTTCTATCCCTTTTTCCTTCCCTTCTTCCTCCCTCTCTCCGTCTTTCTTTCCTCTGAGGGCCACGCTCCTTTTGCAGTTTTCTCTTTCTCTCCTTTTCTTTCTCCTTCTCTCTTTTCTATCCCTTTTTCCTTCCCTTCTTCCTCCCTCTCTCCCTCTTTCTTTCCTCTGAGGGCCACGCTCCCTTTGCAAAGTTTTCTCTTTCTCTCCTTTTCTTTCCCCTTCTCTCTTTTCTATCCCTTTTTCCTTCCCTTCTTCCTCCCTCTCTCCCTCTTTCTTTCCTCTGAGGGCCACGCTCCCTTTGCAAACTTTTCTCTTTCTCTCCTTTTCTTTCTCCTTCTCTCTTTTCTATCCCTTTTCCCTTCCCTTCTTCCTCCCTCTCTCCCTCTTTCTTTCCTCTGAGGGCCGCGCTCCCTTTGCAAAGTTTTCTCTTTCTCTCCTTTTCTTTCTCCTTCCCTCTTTTCTATCCCTTTTTCCTTCCCTTCTTCCTCCCTCTTTCCCTCTTTCTTTCCTCTGAGGGCCACGCTCCCTTTGCAAAGTTTTCTCTTTCTCTCCTTTTCTTTCTCCTTCCCTCTTTTCTATCTCTTTTTCCTTCCCTTCTTCCTCCTTCTCCCCCTGTCTTTGCAAACCTTTCTCTTTATCTTCTTTTCTTTCTCCTTCTCTTTTCTATCCCTTTTTCCTTCCCTTCTTCCTCCCTCTCTCCCTCTTTCTTTCCTCTGAGGGCCACGCTCCCTTTGCAGTTTTCTCTTTCTCTCCTTTTCTTTCCCCTTCTCTCTTTTCTATCCCTTTTTCCTTCCCTTCTTCCTCCCTCTCTCCCTCTTTCTTTCCTCTGAGGGCCACGCTCCCTTTGCAAAGTTTTCTCTTTCTCTCCTTTTCTTTCTCCTTCTCTCTTTTCTATCCCTTTTTCCTTCCCTTCTTCCTCCCTCTCTCCCTCTTTCTTTCCTCTGAGGGCCATGCTCCCTTTGCAAAGTTTTCTTTTTCTCTCCTTTTCTTTCTCCTCCACTCTTTTCTATTCCTTTTTCCTTCCTTTCTTCCTCTCTCTTTCCCTCTTTCTTTCCTCTGAGGGCCACGCTCCCTTTGCAAAGTTTTCTCTTTCTCTCCTTTTCTTTCTCCTTCTCTCTTTTCTATCCCTTTTTCCTTCCCTTCTTCCTCCCTCTTTCCCTCTTTCTTTCCTCTGAGGGCCACGCTCCCTTTGCAAAGTTTTCTCTTTCTCTCCTTTTCTTTCCCCTTCTCTCTTTTCTATCCCTTTTTCCTTCCCTTCTTCCTCCCTCTCTCCCTCTTTCTTTCCTCTGAGGGCCACGCTCCCTTTGCAAAGTTTTCTCTTTCTCTCCTTTTCTTTCCCCTTCTCTCTTTTCTATCCCTTTTTCCTTCCCTTCTTCCTCCCTCTCTCCTTCTTTCTTTCCTCTGAGGCCCGCGCTCCCTTTGCAAACTTTTCTCTTTCTCTCCTTTTCTTTCTCCTTCTCTCTTTTCTATCCCTTTTTCCTTCCCTTCTTCCTCCCTCTCTCCCTCTTTCTTTCCTCTGAGGGCCACGCTCCCTTTGCAAAGTTTTCTCTTTCTCTCTTTTCTTTCTCCTTCTCTCTTTTCTATCCCTTTTTCCTTCCCTTCTTCCTCCCTCTTTCCCCCTTTCTTTCCTCTGAGGGCCACACTCCCTTTGCAAAGTTTTCTCTTTCTCTCCTTTTCTTTCCCCTTCTCTCTTTTCTATCCCTTTTTCCTTCCCTTCTTCCTCCCTCTCTCCCTCTTTCTTTCCTCTGAGGGCCACGCTCTCTTTGCAAAGTTTTCTCTTTCTCCCCTTTTCTTTCCCCTTCTCTCTTTTCTATCCCTTTTTCCTTCCCTTCTTCCTCCCTCTCTCCCTCTTTCTTTCCTCTGAGGGCCACGCTCCCTTTGCAGTTTTCTCTTTCTTTCCTTTTCTTTCTCCTTCTCTCTTTTCTATCCCTTTTTCCTTCCCTTCTTCCTCCCTCTCTCCCTCTTTCTTTCCTCTGAGGGCCACGCTCCCTTTGCAAAGTTTTCTTTTTCTCTCCTTTTCTTTCTCCTCCACTCTTTTCTATTCCTTTTTCCTTCCTTTCTTCCTCTCTCTTTCCCTCTTTCTTTCCTCTGAGGGCCACGCTCCCTTTGCAAAGTTTTCTCTTTCTCTCCTTTTCTTTCTCCTTCTCTCTTTTCTATCCCTTTTTCCTTCCCTTCTTCCTCCCTCTTTCCCTCTTTCTTTCCTCTGAGGGCCACGCTCCCTTTGCAAAGTTTTCTCTTTCTCTCCTTTTCTTTCCCCTTCTCTCTTTTCTATCCCTTTTTCCTTCCCTTCTTCCTCCCTCTCTCCCTCTTTCTTTCCTCTGAGGGCCACGCTCCCTTTGCAAAGTTTTCTCTTTCTCTCCTTTTCTTTCCCCTTCTCTCTTTTCTATCCCTTTTTCCTTCCCTTCTTCCTCCCTCTCTCCCTCTTTCTTTCCTCTGAGGGCCACGCTCCCTTTGCAAAGTTTTCTCTTTCTCTCCTTTTCTTTCCCCTTCTCTCTTTTCTATCCCTTTTTCCTTCCCTTCTTCCTCCCTCTCTCCCTCTTTCTTTCCTCTGAGGCCCGCGCTCCCTTTGCAAACTTTTCTCTTTCTCTCCTTTTCTTTCTCCTTCTCTCTTTTCTATCCCTTTTTCCTTCCCTTCTTCCTCCCTCTCTCCCTCTTTTTTTCCTCTGAGGGCCACGCTCCCTTTGCAAAGTTTTCTCTTTCTCTCTTTTCTTTCTCCTCTCTTTTCTATCCCTTTTTCCTTCCCTTCTTCCTCCCTCTTTCCCCCTTTCTTTCCTCTGAGGGCCACACTCCCTTTGCAAAGTTTTCTCTTTCTCTCCTTTTCTTTCCCCTTCTCTCTTTTCTATCCCTTTTTCCTTCCCTTCTTCCTCCCTCTTTCCCTCTTTCTTTCCTCTGAGGGCCACGCTCTCTTTGCAAAGTTTTCTCTTTCTCTCCTTTTCTTTCCCCTTCTCTCTTTTCTATCCCTTTTTCCTTCCCTTCTTCCTCCCTCTTTCCCTCTTTCTTTCCTCTGAGGGCCACGCTCTCTTTGCAAAGTTTTCTCTTTCTCCCCTTTTCTTTCCCCTTCTCTCTTTTCTATCCCTTTTTCCTTCCCTTCTTCCTCCCTCTCTCCCTCTTTCTTTCCTCTGAGGGCCACACTCCCTTTGCAGTTTTCTCTTTCTTTCCTTTTCTTTCCCCTTCTCTCTTTTCTATCCCTTTTTCCTTCCCTTCTTCCTCCCTCTTTCCCTCTTTCTTTCCTCTGAGGGCCACGCTCCCTTTGCAAAGTTTTCTCTTTCTCTCCTTTTCTTTCCCTTTCTCTCTTTTCTATCCCTTTTTCCTTCCCTTCTTCCTCCCTCTCTCCCTCTTTCTTTCCTCTGAGGGCCACGCTCCCTTTGCAAAGTTTTCTCTTTCTCTCCTTTTCTTTCCCCTTCTCTCTTTTCTATCCCTTTTTCCTTCCCTTCTTCCTCCCTCTCTCCCTCTTTCTTTTCTCTGAGGCCCACGCTCCCTTTGCAAACTTTTCTCTTTCTCTCTTTTCTTTCTCCTTCTCTCTTTTCTATCCCTTTTTCCTTCCCTTCTTCCTCCCTCTTTTCCCCTTTCTTTCCTCTGAGGGCCACACTCCCTTTGCAAAGTTTTCTCTTTCTCTCCTTTTTTTTCCCCTTCTCTCTTTTCTATCCCTTTTTCCTTCCCTTCTTCCTCCCTCTCTCCCTCTTTCTTTCCTCTGAGGGCCACGCTCTCTTTGCAAAGTTTTCTCTTTCTCTCCTTTTCTTTCCCCTTCTCTCTTTTCTATCCCTTTTTCCTTCCCTTCTTCCTCCCTCTCTCCCTCTTTCTTTCCTCTGAGGGCCACACTTCCTTTGCAGTTTTCTCTTTCTTTCCTTTTCTTTCTCCTTGTCTCTTTTCTATCCCTTTTTCCTTCCCTTCTTCCTCCCTCTCTCCCTCTTTCTTTCCTCTGAGGGCCACGCTCTCTTTGCAAACTTTTCTCTTTCTCTCCTTTTCTTTCTCCTTCTCTCTTTTCTATCCCTTTTCCCTTCCCTTCTTCCTCCCTCTCTCCCTCTTTCTTTCCTCTGAGGGCCGCGCTCCCTTTGCAAAGTTTTCTCTTTCTCTCCTTTTCTTTCTCCTTCCCTCTTTTCTATCCCTTTTTCCTTCCCTTCTTCCTCCCTCTTTCCCTCTTTCTTTCCTCTGAGGGCCACGCTCCCTTTGCAAAGTTTTCTCTTTCTCTCCTTTTCTTTCTCCTTCCCTCTTTTCTATCTCTTTTTCCTTCCCTTCTTCCTCCTTCTCCCCCTGTCTTTGCAAACCTTTCTCTTTATCTTCTTTTCTTTCTCCTTCTCTTTTCTATCCCTTTTTCCTTCCCTTCTTCCTCCCTCTCTCCCTCTTTCTTTCCTCTGAGGGCCACGCTCCCTTTGCAGTTTTCTCTTTCTCTCCTTTTCTTTCCCCTTCTCTCTTTTCTATCCCTTTTTCCTTCCCTTCTTCCTCCCTCTCTCCCTCTTTCTTTCCTCTGAGGGCCACGCTCCCTTTGCAAAGTTTTCTTTTTCTCTCCTTTTCTTTCTCCTTCTCTCTTTTCTATCCCTTTTTCCTTCCCTTCTTCCTCCCTCTCTCCCTCTTTCTTTCCTCTGAGGGCCACGCTCCCTTTGCAAAGTTTTCTTTTTCTCTCCTTTTCTTTCTCCTCCACTCTTTTCTATTCCTTTTTCCTTCCTTTCTTCCTCTCTCTTTCCCTCTTTCTTTCCTCTGAGGGCCACGCTCCCTTTGCAAAGTTTTCTCTTTCTCTCCTTTTCTTTCTCCTTCTCTCTTTTCTATCCCTTTTTCCTTCCCTTCTTCCTCCCTCTTTCCCTCTTTCTTTCCTCTGAGGGCCACGCTCCCTTTGCAAAGTTTTCTCTTTCTCTCTTTTTCTTTCCCCTTCTCTCTTTTCTATCCCTTTTTCCTTCCCTTCTTCCTCCCTCTCTCCCTCTTTCTTTCCTCTGAGGGCCACGCTCCCTTTGCAAAGTTTTCTCTTTCTCTCCTTTTCTTTCCCCTTCTCTCTTTTCTATCCCTTTTTCCTTCCCTTCTTCCTCCCTCTCTCCTTCTTTCTTTCCTCTGAGGCCCGCGCTCCCTTTGCAAACTTTTCTCTTTCTCTCCTTTTCTTTCTCCTTCTCTCTTTTCTATCCCTTTTTCCTTCCCTTCTTCCTCCCTCTCTCCCTCTTTCTTTCCTCTGAGGGCCACGCTCCCTTTGCAAAGTTTTCTCTTTCTCTCTTTTCTTTCTCCTTCTCTCTTTTCTATCCCTTTTTCCTTCCCTTCTTCCTCCCTCTTTCCCCCTTTCTTTCCTCTGAGGGCCACACTCCCTTTGCAAAGTTTTCTCTTTCTCTCCTTTTCTTTCCCCTTCTCTCTTTTCTATCCCTTTTTCCTTCCCTTCTTCCTCCCTCTCTCCCTCTTTCTTTTCTCTGAGGCCCACGCTCCCTTTGCAAACTTTTCTCTTTCTCTCTTTTCTTTCTCCTTCTCTCTTTTCTATCCCTTTTTCCTTCCCTTCTTCCTCCCTCTTTTCCCCTTTCTTTCCTCTGAGGGCCACACTCCCTTTGCAAAGTTTTCTCTTTCTCTCCTTTTTTTTCCCCTTCTCTCTTTTCTATCCCTTTTTCCTTCCCTTCTTCCTCCCTCTCTCCCTCTTTCTTTCCTCTGAGGCCCGCGCTCCCTTTGCAAACTTTTCTCTTTCTCTCCTTTTCTTTCTCCTTCTCTCTTTTCTATCCCTTTTTCCTTCCCTTCTTCCTCCCTCTCTCCCTCTTTTTTTCCTCTGAGGGCCACGCTCCCTTTGCAAAGTTTTCTCTTTCTCTCTTTTCTTTCTCCTCTCTTTTCTATCCCTTTTTCCTTCCCTTCTTCCTCCCTCTTTCCCCCTTTCTTTCCTCTGAGGGCCACACTCCCTTTGCAAAGTTTTCTCTTTCTCTCCTTTTCTTTCCCCTTCTCTCTTTTCTATCCCTTTTTCCTTCCCTTCTTCCTCCCTCTTTCCCTCTTTCTTTCCTCTGAGGGCCACGCTCTCTTTGCAAAGTTTTCTCTTTCTCTCCTTTTCTTTCCCCTTCTCTCTTTTCTATCCCTTTTTCCTTCCCTTCTTCCTCCCTCTTTCCCTCTTTCTTTCCTCTGAGGGCCACGCTCTCTTTGCAAAGTTTTCTCTTTCTCCCCTTTTCTTTCCCCTTCTCTCTTTTCTATCCCTTTTTCCTTCCCTTCTTCCTCCCTCTCTCCCTCTTTCTTTCCTCTGAGGGCCACACTCCCTTTGCAGTTTTCTCTTTCTTTCCTTTTCTTTCCCCTTCTCTCTTTTCTATCCCTTTTTCCTTCCCTTCTTCCTCCCTCTTTCCCTCTTTCTTTCCTCTGAGGGCCACGCTCCCTTTGCAAAGTTTTCTCTTTCTCTCCTTTTCTTTCCCTTTCTCTCTTTTCTATCCCTTTTTCCTTCCCTTCTTCCTCCCTCTCTCCCTCTTTCTTTCCTCTGAGGGCCACGCTCCCTTTGCAAAGTTTTCTCTTTCTCTCCTTTTCTTTCCCCTTCTCTCTTTTCTATCCCTTTTTCCTTCCCTTCTTCCTCCCTCTCTCCCTCTTTCTTTTCTCTGAGGCCCACGCTCCCTTTGCAAACTTTTCTCTTTCTCTCTTTTCTTTCTCCTTCTCTCTTTTCTATCCCTTTTTCCTTCCCTTCTTCCTCCCTCTTTTCCCCTTTCTTTCCTCTGAGGGCCACACTCCCTTTGCAAAGTTTTCTCTTTCTCTCCTTTTTTTCCCCTTCTCTCTTTTCTATCCCTTTTTCCTTCCCTTCTTCCTCCCTCTCTCCCTCTTTCTTTCCTCTGAGGGCCACGCTCTCTTTGCAAAGTTTTCTCTTTCTCTCCTTTTCTTTCCCCTTCTCTCTTTTCTATCCCTTTTTCCTTCCCTTCTTCCTCCCTCTCTCCCTCTTTCTTTCCTCTGAGGGCCACACTTCCTTTGCAGTTTTCTCTTTCTTTCCTTTTCTTTCTCCTTGTCTCTTTTCTATCCCTTTTTCCTTCCCTTCTTCCTCCCTCTCTCCCTCTTTCTTTCCTCTGAGGGCCACGCTCTCTTTGCAAACTTTTCTCTTTCTCTCCTTTTCTTTCTCCTTCCCTCTTTTCTATCCCTTTTTCCTTCCCTTCTTCCTCCCTCTTTCCCTCTTTCTTTCCTCTGAGGGCCGCGCTCCCTTTGCAAAGTTTTCTCTTTCTCTCCTTTTCTTTCCCCTTCTCTCTTTTCTATCCCTTTTTCCTTCCCTTCTTCCTCCCTCTTTCCCTCTTTCTTTTCTCTGAGGGCCGCGCTCCCTTTGCAAAGTTTTCTCTTTCTCTCCTTTTCTTTCTCCTTCCCTCTTTTCTATCTCTTTTTCCTTCCCTTCTTCCTCCTTCTCCCCCTGCCTTTGCAAACTTTTCTCTTTCTCTCCTTGTCTTTCTCCTTCCTCCCCTCTCTTTTATCACTTTTTCCTTCCCTTGTTCCTTCCCCCCCCTCTCTCTTTCTTTCCTCGGAGGCCTTTGCAAACTTTTCTTCTCCTCTCCTTCTCTTTACTTTCTCTCTCCTTCCTTGTTTTCTATCAGTTTTCCTTTCCTTCCCTTCCATTCCTCCCTCTCTTTCAGGATGGGTGTTGGGGCCGGGGGCCCTATGGGACTGGCCAGGGTCTCGTTCAAATCAGCTTCACTTCCTCCATTTTCCCTCCTTCCCAGCCCCTCCTAATATGAAAGTAACCCCAATACGAAAGACTGGGTACTGCAATAATCAAAGTGGCCACTAGGGGGCGGTAAAGAACAAGGGTTCAAGAACTTTGGCTTTTTCTACAGGCCAAACTTGTACCTTAACCACCATTGGTTAAATGCAGAGAGTACTTGATTTAACGACCATTCGTTTAGTGACTGAAGTTACAAAGGCACTGAAAAGAGTGAGCTGGGACTTTTTTTCACACTTCACAGCCCTTGTAGCATCCCCTCCCCGTGGCCACGTGATCAACATTCAAACTCTTCGCAACTGGCGTGGACTTATGACGGTCACAGTGTCCTGGGGTGATGCAATCTGCTTTGGTGACCTTCTGACAGGATCTTCAAACAGGATCTCCTGCTCGAGCAGGGGGCTGGACTAGAAGACCTCCAAGGTTCCTTCCAGCTCAATTCCTACCAGCAAAGTCAATAGGGAAGCCTGAGCATTGGGATAGGAGACCGCCAGATCATCTCGGGACAGGAGGTGACCAGAGGAAGTGGGAAGAAATATCTCCAAATGAAAAGACAAGCCATTCCTAGGGTTTCTCGTGGCCAATCAACCCTAGGAATGTGGACGTGTCATTGGGTGAAACTCAACTTGAGATCGACGCCATTCACTCCTCTGCTACCCCAGAGGGCCTGATTGATGAGAGATGCAGCCCAGGAACCAGGAGACTGGGAGTTCTAGTCCCACTTTGGGCACAAAGCTGGCTGGGTGCCCTTCAACCATAGAATCATAGGGCTGGAAGGGAATGTGGAGGACTTCTAGCTGAACCTCTTATTTGGAGGGCTTGTCCAAGTACTTGCCAGACGTCAACACTGACTTGAAGGCGAGGAGGAGGAGGAGGAGGAGGAGGAGGAGGAGGAGGAGGAGGAGGAGGAGGACGACCTCTGAGGAGTCTTTGGTGCTCTTTGAGTTTGGTTGTTTTTTTGCAAATGTTTCACTATCCAAACTATGTAACATCATCAGTGCAAGAAGGGACTGGGGTTAGTAGGTGGGGAGGAGGGAGGAGGAGGAAGGAGGAGGAGGAGGAGGAGAAGAAGAAGAAGAAGAAAAGAAGAAGAAGAAGAAGAAGAAGAAAAGGATAAAAATTCCAAAGAAAATAATACAGCATAAAAGTTTCTTGGACTGAATTGCACAGGTGAGCTTTAGCATATCCTCAACGGAGGTTGATTTTTAAAAGCGGAAACGAAACGCAGAAAGAAAAAAGACAGCGGCACTAATGAATGAAGATCCCTTGTAAAACGCTTGCAGCTGCCACAGCTAGCAGCTAGCATGTTTTAATCCCCTCTGAGGTGGCGTAGAGCAACCTTTCCCATCCTGCCCCCAGATACACCAACCACCATTGATCCTCCCGTGCCTTCTTAGCTATTCATACTTTCCCCAAAGAACAGCCAACCACAACATTTGGGAACACAACACTTGCCAGCTGACACACCTAAGTGAACATACGCCTTCTCTTTTTTATTTGCAGCCTCGTTCCTAATAAATATTCGGGGCTCCTGTGCAAATATTGATTAACCCTCCTAGCATTTATGGGTTCTACCGCCATACATACTTTTGCAGGATCGATTCCTATCGACTGTGAGGGTCCTAAGGCTTGCATTCATTTTCTTGCCCCAAAGGAAATGACATACGGCATTAAATACGTTTTCATCCGTTTGATTTTCAGCTGGGATTTCTGAATAAGCCCACAATAATAATAATGCCTTCAATTTTCTTTCTTTTTTTCTTCCTTTTAACTTTAGGGGTTGGCATTGAGATGTAATTCTAAAAATGTAACCTCTGTATATTTGATAGTCTCCTTAGCACAAGTCTATTAAAAGCACATTCGGGTATTGATTTTAAGATCATGGAAATTCCTTTTTCTAGTTTGTTTTTCACGAGGGAGCCAAGCAAACGTCTGTGTTAACCGTACACAACACGATCGCTGGAATTGTGCCACAGTTGATCTAAGACATCTGCATCGGTTTATTTATTTATTTTATTATAGTTTGCTTATATTCTGATGAAGTTTTAACTGTGTAGTCAGACTCGGAAGGGAGGCGAGAAATTTATTTATTTATTTTATTTATTTGATTTGATTTCTAGACCGCCCCCTCTCCCCAAAGGGACTCGGGGCGGTGTACAGGTACCAAATTAAAAACCCTACAAATAGTAATAAATAGAATTAAAATCGGATTAAACTTTAAACCCCTATACAAATTTATAAAAATTAAACCTTAGCCTTAAGACCAACCCATGGAATTTAAAAATACAGACTGAGGTGGGAGAGCTGAAATTAGGCCAGGCCGGCTAGATTAAATAGGTGGGTTTTGAGCTTCTTACGGAAGGAGTGGAGGTCCGTGGTTGTTCTAATATCAGGGGGAAGGTCATTCCAGAGGGTCAGCCCATCACAGAGAAGGCCCTTCCCCTGGGCGCCGCCCGCTGTCACAGCCTAGTGGACGGCACCTGGAGGAGTCCCTCTCTGTGTGAGCGGATCGGCCGAAGGGATGTGTGGGGCAGGATACGATCCCGCAAATAGCTGGGTCCTGTGCCATGGAGCGCTTTGGAGATGATAATCAGCACCTTGAGAAAGGAGAATATTTGTAGCTTAGGGTTGAAAGGATGAGTCTTTGGTGCTTTCTGAGCTTGGTGGCTTTCTTTCCTTTCCCAAACTAGGTAACATCATCAGGGCTAGAAGGGAGTGTGGTTTGAGGAGTGGAGGAGGGAGAGGAAGAAGAGGAGGAGGAGGAGGAAGGCAGGAGAAGGAATGAAGGGGAAGGAGGAGGAGGAGGAAGAGAAGGACTGTGGGGTTGTGTTACCCAAATTAGGTTTTCTTTTCTCTTTTCTACTGATTTTCTTTTAAATGTTTCATGACCAAACTAGGTAGGGTCATCAGAACTCTGATGAAGTTATCTAGCTGGATAATGAAACGTCTGCAAGAAAACAACTAACTTCAGAGAAGAGAAAAGGCCCCACAGTTCTTCTTCTATTTCTCCTTCTCTTTCTTCCCCTTCATTCCTTCTCCTGCCTTCCTCCTCCTCTTCTTCCTCCTTCTCCTCAAACAATCATCTTCATGCTAGCTAACATCATCAGGCCAGAACGGAGTGCGGTTTGCGGAGAGAGGGAGGAGGAAGAGGAGGAGGTGGTAGTGGAGATGGAGGAGGAGGAGGAAGGCAGGAGAAGGTCCTTGTGCTCTCTGAGCTTGGTTGTTTTCTTGCAGACGTTTCATTACCCAACTAGGTAACTTTATCAGTGCTAGAAGGGAGTTAGGTTTGCTGGGAGGAGGAGGAGGAGGTGGTGGTGGTGGAGATGGAGTAGTAGTAGTAGTGTAGGTCCTTGGTGCTCTCTGAACTTGGTTGTTTTCTTGCAGACATTTCATTACCCAACTAGGTAACATCATCAGTGCTAGAAGGGAGTTAGGTTTGCTGGGAGGAGGAGGAGGAGGAGGAGGAGGAGGAGGAGGAGGAGGAGGAGGAGGAGGAGGAGACGACAGAGCACTGGTGATGCTACCTAGTTGGGTAATGAAACGTTTAAAAGAAAATCGCCAAGCAAAAAGAGCACCAAGGAAAGAAAGCATTGAAAATTGGAACTCCTTGTGGGTTTTGATGCCAATTGTAACCGATGAGCCTTGAGTCCATTTTAATCTCCAGAGAGTTTAATGGGAGAGACTAAAGGAACTTGGTTTTTGAGAAACGATGAAGAAATTCTCATGGTGAATTAGAAACAGTGAAGTACAGGCAGCCAGTCCTTGACTTACGACCACAGTTAGGTCCACCATTTACGTTACTAAGTGAAAAATTTGTTCGGTGAATTTTGTCCCAGTTTAGGACATACGTTAAGTGAGTCGTTGCAGGCGTTAAGCTTAGTGACACGGTTGTTAAGTGAATCTGGCTTCCCCATTGACTTTGCTTGGCAAAAGGTCGCAAAAATCACATGACCCAGGGACACGGCAGCCGTCATAAATATGAATCAGCTGCCAAGTGTCTGAATTTCGATCACGTGGGGTTGCTGCAATAAGTCACTTTTTTCAGTGACATTATAACTGCGAACAGCCAAACTGTTGTACATCGAGGACTATATAACTCATACATATACTGATACAAAGAATATTAAAAACTAAGATTCAACTGAAACCAGAACTTTTCTTATTAGGATGAATGTACATATAATTAGAAAAGAGCCACAGAAGACTATTTTTATATACGATCCTTGCTGTGAAGCTGCCATAGCCATAAAAATAGAAAAGGTTTGAAGAAAAGAATATAAATAAATGGATTCACATCTGTTTGGCAGCAGTTACAAATGCATTTTTCTTTGACTTCTCTTTCTAAGTCCCAAAGGTGCTTTTTTTTCAGGAGGCAACTGGACTTTCTGGTTTTTCTTTGAAGACGTCTCGCTTCTCATGCAAGAAGCTTCTTCAGTTCTGACTGGATGGTGGGGAATGGAAGGACTGATATTCCTTGCAGACAGCTGGTCATTTGCATCCTTTGAGAGAGTCCATTGAGGCCACTTGGAGGTTTCTCTGTGTCCTCAGTTGTCCCAAAACTGCTTTCTCAGGAGGCAACTGGACTTTCGGGTTTTTGTTTGAAGACATTTTGCTTCTCATCCCAGAAGCTTCTTCAGCTCTGACTGGATGGTGGGGAATGGAAGGATTGATGCTCCTGGTCATTTGCATCCTTTTATAGAATCGTTGAGGCTACTGTGTCCTCACAGACAGACCTCCAAGTAATGCAAATGGTTCCTGTAGTCTGCAATTTTTTCCTCTGGAAATCCATTCCCACACCATTCCAAGGGTGTCCATCTCACATTGGATAGCTAGAAGTGCTTCAAGGACCCTCTAAAAGGATGCAAATGACCAGCTGTCTGCAAGGAGTATAAATCCTTCCATTTCCTACCATCCAGTCAGAGCTGAAGAAGCTTCTTGGAGGAGAAGCAAAACATCTTCAAAAGAAAAACCAGGAAGTCCAGTTGCCTCTTGAAAAAAACAGCAACTTTGGGACAACCAGGGCCTGGATGATGGAGAATCTCCATAGACCAGGGGTGTCCAAACTTGGCAACTTTAAGACTTGTGGACTTCAACTCCCAGAATTCCCCAGGAATTCTGGGAGTTGAAGTCCACAAGTCTTAAAGTTGCCAAGTTTGGACACCCCTGCCATAGACATTCTCTTTCTAAGGTTACATCATAATTTCCTTCTTCCATAAGATACCCCAAATCACAACTTCATTTTTTTCTTTTTTTCAGCAAAAAACAAAATAAAATAAAAATCCAAAAGAATGGAATGATTTTGCTGATCTTTTTCTAATCAGAGATGCCAATTTTGATATCTCTGCTAATCCTGTCATCTTCACCAGCCATTTGCGCCTTGCAATGTACATTGCCTGCCACCACAGATTTCTGCCGTATTTGTTCTTGTCAAATCCTTGCGTAAATTTAATAATCCCTGAATTGTTTTCAATATATTTGCAAACCGTGTTTGCCAAGATGTAATACAAACCCTTATTATGTAGCCATCCTTCTCAGGGGATTGAAATGCTAATAAACACTGCAAATTGGCAGAGGCAGAAAAAAGGGGAAAGTTAGAAACTAAATGCAGTAGGATTTTTTTAAAGTCTTTTTTTCTGTCTCTCGCTGCCCTTTATTTTGCTGTTTTTGTTTTAACATGCACAAAGCTTTAATAAGAAGTAGAGACCTTAACATTTTGCATACAGCGTAAGGGAGAAACCTTTGTTATGAAACCAATCCAGGGGTGGGTTCCTTCCACTTCTAACCTCTTCTATAGAAGAGGTTCCAGAAATCTACCGTGCTGTTTAGAACCGGTTCCAGCTCCCTCCCCCTGCCCATCCGCACATCATCAAGATGAAGAGCGAGAGGAGGAATTCTGGGAGTTGAAGTCCGCAAGTCTTAAAGCTGACAAGTTTGAACATCCTTGGTGTTTTTTTTTCTAAAGAGTTAGGGGTGCAAGGGTCTTGTAACTTGACAGCTTTAAGACTTGTACACTTCAATGCCAGAGTTCCTGAGCCAACATGACTGGAGGAGGAATTCTGGGAGTTGAAGTCCACAAGTCTTAAAGCTGTCAAGTTTGAACACCCCTGGGTTTTTTTTCCCTAAAGGGTTAGGGGTGCAAGGGTCTTGTAACTTGACAGCTTTAAGACTTGCATACTTACAAGTTGGCCATGCCCACTCAGTCACATGACTACCAAGCCACTCCCACTCGATCACATGGCTGGCAATCCACTCCCACAAAGCAGGCCACACCTACAGAAGAGGTTCTAAAATTTTTTGAAACCCATCACTGAACCAATCATTCAATTTATTTTGCAGTTATTTATTACAGAATAAACATAAAAATAAAATAAAGAGGGTTGTGAAAATATCTACAGACCCCTCACATCCTGGACATTAATTGTTTCAACTGCTACCCTCAAAACGACGCTATAGGGCACTACACACCAAGACAACTAGACCCAAGAACAGTTTTTCCCAAAACACCATCACTCTGCTAAACAAATAATTCCCACAACACTCTCAAACTATTCACATAGGCTGTATTACTATTAATCTTCTCATCGTTCCTGTTATCTATCTCTTCCCACTTATGACTATAACCTTGTTGCTTGTATCTCTACGATTTATATTGTTCTGTTTGTTTCCTAGTATGATTTGTTTGCTTATTAGTAACCTATGACTCTCTCTAAGTGTTGCACCTTATGATTCCTGATGAATGTACTTCTTTCCTCTCTTTTTTCTTTGTTCCCCTTTTACACTGAGAGGATATGCACCAGAAACAAATTCCTTGTGTGTCCAATCACACTTAAAGAATTCTATTCTATTCTATTCTATTCTATTCTATTCTATTCTATTCTATTCTATTCTATTCTACTCTATTCTTCATTCCAATATTCTATTCTATTCTGTTCTGTTCTGTTCTATTCTATTCTTCATTCCGATATTCTATTCTGTTCTGTCCTGTGCTATCCTATCCTATCCTATCCTTCATTCCAATATTCTATTCTATTCTTTTTCATTCCATTCCATTCCATTCTTTCTTCATTCCAACATTCTGTTCTGTTCTGTTCTATTCTGAATCCTATTCTATTCTTCATTCCAATATTATATTATATTCTGTCCTGTCCTGTCCTATCTTATCCTATCCTACCCTACTTGCCCCTCCCCTCACAGCCACTCCTCACTTCCTCACCCGAGCTCCTTAGGGAGCTCCTAGAATAGAATAGAATAGAATAGCAGAGTTGGAAGGGACCTTGGAGGTCTTCTAGTCCAACCCCCTGCTTAGGCAGGAAACCCTACACCACTTCAGACAAATGGTTAGGCAACATCTTCTTAAAAACTTCCAGTATTGTAGAATTCACAACTTCTGGAGGCAAATTGTTTTACTGATGAATTGTTCTCAGTGTCAGGAAGTTTCTCTTTAATTCCAGGTTGCTTCTCTCTAGTTTCCACCCATTGTTTCTTGTCCTGCCCTGAGGTGCTTTGGGAGTAGTTTGACTCCCTCTTCTTTGTGGCAACATTTGAGATATCAGAACACTGCTTTCATGTCTTCCCTAGTCCTTCTTTTCATCAAACTAGCTACTCCCAATTCCTGCAACCATTCTTCATATTTTTAGCCTCCAGTTCCCTAATCCTCTTTGTTGATCTTCTCTGCACTCTTTCTGGTGTCTCCACATCTTTTTTTACATCATGGCAACCAAAACTGAATGCAATATTCTAAGTGTGGCCTTACCAAGTCCTTATAATGTGGTATTAACACTTCACGTGATCTTGATTCCATCCCTCTGTTTAGGCAACATAGGATTGCATTGGCTTTTTTTGGCAGCTGCTGCACACGGCTGGCTCCTATTTCAATGGTTGTCCACTAGGACGCCAAGATCCCTCTCACAGTGACTACTATTGAGCCAGGTACCACATATACTGTACCTGTGCATTTTGTTTTTTCTTGCCTAGAATAGAATAACAGAGTTGTAAGGGACCTTGGAGGTCTTCTAGTCCAACCCCCTGCTTAGGCAGGAAACCCTATACCATTTCAGACAATTGATTATCCAATCTCTTCTTTAAAACTTCCAGTGTTGGAGCATTGCCACCTGTTGCTTCTTGTCCTGCCTTCAGGTGCTTTGGAGAATAATTTGACCCTCTCCTCATTGTGGCAGTCCCTGAGAACACTGCTATCCTGTCCCTCTTACTACTTCTTTTCATCAAACTAGGCATACGCAGTTCCAGCAACAGTTCTTCATATGTATTAGGCCAAGGGGGTTGGCCAAGGAGCTAATTCTGCAATAATCAATAACTCCAGGAATGGAGGACACGAAGATTAGCATCCCAGACCCATTTCCTTTTGATGTCAACAGAAGCTATATCGACTTGAGCAAATGTTATATCAAACTCTACAGTCAATCAACGTCACCCAGCAAACGTTTGAAAGATAAAAATTCCCCTTCTGAAAAACCTTGGAATAAATAGCAACTTTGCTCAGAGGCCTTTTAAATTGTCAATAGCATCTTAGCTGTTGGGTTTTGTTTGCAACATTTCCCTTTAAGGAGAAAAGTGAGTTGTCTTTAAAGAGTCTTCAATTAAAACCAAGAATAAACACAAAACACACATGAAATGGACACTAATGTGTCCTGAAACACAATGGTCAGGATTGACCCCCCCCCCAACAGACAAACACAAACAAACAGAGACCCCCTTAATTTGTACAACATGTGGTGTTTTTTTTTTTCATAAAGAGATTGGCAACCAGGTTCTGAGACTTAAATCTATTAAGGTCAAATTAAAGGACAATTAACCAGTGAAACAGAAATTGCCTTCAATAATCATGGGTGCTTCATCACTGGAGGTTTTTAAGAAGAGATGGACAGTCATTTGTCTGAGATAGTATAGGATCTCCTGCTTGAGCAGGGGGCTGGACTAGAAGACCTCTAAGATCCCTTCCAGCTCTATTCTATTTTATTGTCTATAGAGATGCTCAGTCCTGGTTGTCCCAAAGGTGCTTTTTTCAAGAGGCTAGTGGACTTTCTGCTTTTTCTTTGAAGATGTTTTGCTTCTTATCCAAGAAGCTTCTTCAGCTCCTACTGGATGTAAAAAAACCTAGATCATTTCATGAGCTGAAGAAGCTTCTTGGATGTGAAATGAAACATCTTCAAAGAAAAAACAGAAAATCCAGTTGCCTCTTGAAAAAAGCACCTTTGCATTCATGACCTGAATGATGGAGAATCTCCGTAGACATTTTGATTTTGGGTGTTACCGATTAATAGGTTCGTTGTTATAAAAATGGGTACTTTAAATTACTCTATAAAAATAAAAAGTTGAATTTTGATGCTATTATCTTATTATTCTACTACACCAGAGGGAGTTGAAAATCAACTTTGTTTTTTCTATCTTTTCACCTTTTCCCTTCCTTACTTTCCCACTGTTTTCATTTGTATTTTTCTTTTGTACTTTATATTATAAACTAATTAAAACAAAGAGCAGCAATAAAGGGAATAGGGTTAGTTCAAGATTGGAATGTTGGAGTCTTCTATTTTGGGGGTTTGGTTTCCTTCTTGCCAATGGTACGTTTTTCAAAAGTGCCTTCCGTACAGCCAACTGGAACACCACAAACCCTAATCCACGCAAAGAATAATTTTTCCCAGGCATCAAAAATTCCTAGAAACCACCAGCAAATTCCTTCGGCTGCTAAGCATGGCAATTGCCTCTTCAAAGCATTTTAAGCCCCTCCAAAGGAGACAGAACAGAAATTATTTATACAACACAATGCGACAACAGGCAGAAGATTAGCAGATTTGGCAGTCAGAGGCTATAATAAACAGGGTTTCATTCCACAACACACAGACACATTGAACCAGAAATTCAGCTGGGAAACTGGGAGGATTTCCACCCAGCCAAATCCAAGAATTTCTACAATTTCTGGCATCTGTTAAATCAACCATGAACAGACCTGTAGGAATAAACCCAGTTAAGGTTATTTAGCCAATTTCACTGTATCCTGCCTGGATGGTGATGGTTGTTTTGCCTAGGTAACAACATCTCTGCAGGGAAAAACAGCTTGGGTGGAGGGTTAGACTAGATGAAGGGTGTTGTGTCTAAGGCTAGCAAACATAATGTGTCAATCAACACCCACCAAATGTCTGGATTGGTCAATACCTGTAGGCGTCACCAGAGGGAGCTAACATTCATCTGATTGGTTGCCGGTTTGACAGCTGCTATATAAATAGCTGTCAAACCGGAGTTCACTGTTCTTGTTATGGTTTTACTTAGTTGAGTCTGAAATAAAAAACTAGTACTTTACCGGATCTCCTCATGCATCTTAATTCTAATTAAGAACTTAATAAAGGGGACAACTACAAGTTGAAGAATATCCAGGACTACTCTTCATCAATGACTTGGACGAGGGGACAGATGGGGAACTCAACAAATTTGCAGATGACAAATATTTTCGGGGAGGGCTTATTTTAGTGCATGCGCTCAAAAGCCCGGCTGGGCTTATTATCCAGGCAGATCTTATTTTCGGGGAAACAGGGTGTAAATGGTGCCATTTTGAGGTGTGGCTATAATTGGATCTCCGGATCTAAGGCACACAGCCAAATGGTCCCCAGGAAGTGGCAGATAACGACTCAGGAAATGTAGAAGCTTGAGAAAAATGGATCTTTAGCTCAAAAGGCAGCTATTTAATTGGTGTCGCTGGAGGCAGTTCAGTGCCGATGGAAAGAAACAGATTTAGTTAGCAAGGGCTGCACACTTAACTGCAATAGGGCAGCTATAAAAGTCAGCTTTGCATGACTTTTACATTCTTGGATAATGCAACATCAGCTTCGTGTTAACTGCTGTATCAACTCTTCTATAGTTGGTAGTCCCAAAAGTGCTTTTTTTCAAGAGGCCACTGGACTTTCTTATTTTTTCTTTGAAGGCGTTTCACTTCTTATTGGACCGGGATGCCTTACGCACAGTCACTCATGCGCTGGTGACGTCTCGCCTAGACTACTGCAATGCTCTCTACATGGGGCTTCCCTTGAGATGCACTCGGAGACTGCAGTTGGTCCAGAATGCGGCCGCGCGGGTGATTATGGGGAGTACCAGATACTCCCATGTAACACCTCTCCTGCGCGAGCTGCACTGGCTTCCTGTGGTCTATCGGGTGCGTTTCAAGGTTTTGATTACGATCTTTAAAGCGCTCCATGGCACAGAACCTAGTTACCTGCGGGATCGTATTCTGCCCCATACATCCCTGCGACCAATCCGCTCGCACAGAGAGGGACTTCTCCAGGTGCCGTCCACTAAACAGTGTCGGGGGGCGACACCTAGGAGCAGAGCCTTCTCTGTGATGGGCCCAGCCCTGTGGAATGACCTCCCCCCTGACATCAGGATTACCTCCGATCTCCGCTCCTTCCGTGTAAAGCTCAAGACCCACCTTTTCCAATTAGCTGGCCTGGCTCAACCATAGTTTTATCCCATTGCTCCTGACAATCTTTTTAAATTTGTATTTTAACTGAGGGTATTTTAATTGTTAATTTTAATTCTATTATTACTATTGTATGCTTTTAGCGAGTGTTACCTCCTCCGGATACATGTATGTGTTTGTATGTATGTATGTATGTGTATATGTATTGTATGTATATGTATATATGTATGGGTTTTTATTGTACGCCGCCCCGAGTCCTTTTGGAGAGGGAGCGGCTAACAAATTAAATTTATTTTTATTATTCTATTTATTCTTCAGCTCTGGCTGGATCGTGTGGAATGGAAGGATTGACACGCCTTGCAGGCAGCTGGTCATTTGCATCCTTTTAGAGGGTGATTGAGGCCACTTGGAGGTTTTAGTTATACAATTTGGGATGGACACCCTTTGAATGAAGTGGGAGTAGGAATGGATTTCCAGGGGAAAAAATTGCAGACTACAGGAACCGTTTGCATCACTCAGGTGACCCCAAGGACACAGATAAACCTCCAAGTGGCCTCAATGTCCCTCTAAAAGGATGCAAATGACCAGCAGAATTCCCGAGAAGAATTTCCTTTGTCTGTTCTGACTTTAACCCTTTTTTCTAAGTTAGGGATGGGCAATTATGGCCCCTTTATGACCGTGGACCTCAACTCCCAGAATTCCTGAGCCATCTAGAACAGAGATGGAAAGGAGGACACCAAGTGATCCCTTTCTGTTCTGCATCACTAGAGGACAATTTTGCTGGATGGGGATGCATGCCATAGATATTAACATTTATGTTCTCAGCACTTTTCTTTCTTGCTATTTTGTCACCCTCTGTCAGCCTCTGCTTTGCTGCTTGCTTTCGGCTGCCATTGAAACAGGGAGGGGTGTGTGACATGGTATTTGGGAGGGGATGTTTTCAGCACAGGAGTGAATGAAGAAGGGAGTGTTTTTCTCACCATCTACTGTGCATGCTGCAGATAGTGGAATTGCCGCCAAGGCCAACCATCCGGCATACCAACCTGATGATGCTTTTTGAAGATGCAACCCACATGACACCTATGTGGTGTGCGGATTGGACTGGGGGATGGGGTTACCAGGGGGAGGGAGTTGGGTCACATATTGATATCTATGATTTCATGTGCTTTTGCCTCAGATCTTGCTTTGCTTAGCTGCTATCTACTCATAACCAGTAAAAGTACTCTTAATTCTGAAAAATGGAGTTGAGTGGTTTCTTTCTCGGTTACTGATGGAGGCTGCCCTGACACCCTCAAAATACGCGTCAATCTTGCTGGTGTTCGAATAACTTCTACGTTTCTGCTGACATTCCCAGTTCTCACTTCCCTATAACAAATGGAATGCATGTTTTATTTATTCAGCAGATACAGCCTGTTTATATAGCATTTTAGCATAGACACGCTTGTTTCTTTCCCATTTGTTCTTCGGCACAACTCATCTAGTACCCGCTATCTTTTCAGCAGCTTTGGCAGGTGAGAAATTTCTCATTTTCCTTAAATCTTAAAAAAAAAAAACATTTTACCAAAAGTTGTAAATGTATCTCCTTGCCGTAGCATCAGCTCTGGTTTGCATAACTGGCCATCACTCACGCCATCTTCCCTGTCAGAGTTCCTCGGTGTCTGATATCTTAATTTGCTAATCTATTCCCTCGTTGCCTAGAGCAATCTAGAATCTAGTCACAATTATCTCAGCCAAAGCGTCAATCAGATTAGAGCTGGAAGGGACCTTGGAGGTTTTCTAGTCCAACCCCCTGCTCAAGCAGGAGATCCTGTACCATTACAGACAAATAGCTGTCCAATCTCTTCTTGAAAGCCTCCAGTGATGGATCGCCCACACCTTCTGGTGGCAAGCTGTTCCACTGGTTAATTGTCCTCACTGTTAGGAAGTTCCTCCTTAATTCCAGGTTGCTTCTCTCCTTGATTAGTTTCTGTCCATTGTTTCTTCTCTTGCCTTCTGGTGCTTTGGAGAATAAGTTGACCCCCCCTCTTCCTTGTGACAATGCCTCAAATATTGGAATACTGCTATCATGTCCCCCTAGTCATTCTTTTTTATTTTTCAATTACAAAAATAAACATTCCATCTTTCCTCATGCAGTCTGTTATCTGGGTGCAAACACCTCTGTGCCACATCGTTCCTCATTTCCCACATCTTTCCCATTCATATTAACATTATTCCTCTAAACATAATATTATAATATATTAAACATTTAAACATCATAAAACTCTCCAGCCGGCTTCTTCCCTTACCAATGATGGGATTGAGACTGACAGGTAAATTTTAAATCCAAAATGACACATCAAGACCACTAGCTATCTGGCATGCTGCACACAAGAAGGTCAAATGAGACCAATCAGATCCATTTCCTCCAAATACAATGGGTTAATGAGAGGATGAAGAAAATAAGGTGAACTGACCAGGAATCGCAGCAATATATATATATATCTGTCTCTGTCTCTCTCTGTATGTGTGTGTGTAAGTCTGGGAATCTAAAAAGCAAAGCAAGTTTAGGTAAAGGTTCCCCTCGCACATATGTGTTAGTCGTTCCCGACTCTAGAGGGCGGTGCTCATCTCCATTTCAAAGCCGAAGAGCCAACGCTGTCCAAAGATGTCTCCGTGGTCATGTAACTGGCATGACTCAATGCCGAAGGCGCACAGTGTTCCCTTCCCACCAAAGGTGGTTCCTATTTTTCTACTTGCATTTTTACATGCTTTCGAACTGCTAGGTTGGCAGAAGCTGGGACAAGTAACGGGAGCTCACTCCGTTACGTGGTGCTAGGGATTCGAAACTGCCAACCTTTCCGATTGACAAGCTCAGTGTCTTAGCCCCTGGGCTACCATGTCCCTTAAAAGCTAGTTTAGAAGGAGTCTAAAAAGCAGAACTGGAACAGTAGAAAGTTGTTGTGTTCCGTTGTTTTTCTTCTTCTTCTTCTTTAAATGCAATGATTCAAATTCCAGAATGTGCTGCCATCAAAATAAAACAGCAATTTACCACCCATCTCACAGACATATTAAAAACTGTCTTGCAGGACGAGACGGGAAAATGTTTTTTAGTCCTGTAAGGAAGTTTGTTAATAGCTGTCTTGTGTGGAAGAAACGTAACTCAACGTTGCTTTTTAACTTCCCACCCATCCTGCGGGGGTGAGAACAAGATGCTTGGGAGAAGCACTGAACTGATTTCCTGCATTGGATTCCTGAGGCTTAAAACCAGGCCTGTACATATTGACCCCCTCAAGCTCACCCCTTACAACAGTGTTCCTCCACCTTTTTGAAGAAAAGACCCCACGGGCCAAGGGCCAGCAATCTTGCTCAAATGTGCAGCAGCTGCCAAAAAAGCAAACACAGTTCTAGGCTGCAGCAACAGAGGGGTAGAATCAAGATCATGTGAAGTGTTAATACCACTTTATAAGACACTTGGAATCCTGCATCCAGTTTTGGTCACCACGATGTAAAAAGGATGTTGAGACTCTAGAAAGAGTGCAGAGAAGAGCAACCAGGATGATTAGGGGACTGGAGGCTAAAACACATGAAGAATGGTTGCAGGAACTGGGCATGGCTAGTCTAGTGAAGAGAAGGACTAGGGGAGACTTGATAGCATTATTATAGTATCTCAGGGGCTGCCCCCCAAAAGAGGGAGTCAAGCTATTATCCAAAGCACCTGAGGGTAGAACAAGAAGCAATGGGTGGAAACTAATCAAGGAGAGAAGTAACTTAGAACTGAGGAGAAATTTCCTGACAGTGAGAACAATTAACCAGTGGAACAACTTGCCTCCAGAAGTTGTGAAATGCTCCAACACTGGAAGTCTTTAAGAAGATGTTGGATAACCATTTGTCTGAAGCGCTGTAGGGTTTCCTGCCTAAGCAGGGGGTTGGACTAGAAGACCTCCAAGGTCCCTTCCAATTCTGTTATTCTGTTCAATGACCAGTGACTTGCAGTAGGAAGATCAGCAAGTGGCAAGCAGAGAAGAGCAACAAAGATTATGAGGGTCTGGAAGTTAAATCCTACGATAACAATAGCACTTAAGACTTATATACCACTTTACAGTGCTTTATGGCCCTCTCTAAGTGATTTAAAGAATCAGCCTTTTGCCCCCAACCATCTGGGTCCTTATTTTACTGACCTCAGAAGATTGGAAGGCTGAGTCAATCTTGAGTGTGGTGGGATTCGAACTGCCAAATTGCAGGCAGCCGTCAGGCAGCAGAAGTAGCCTGCAGTAACCACTGCACCATCATGGCTCTACGATGAATGATTGAGGGAACTCAATCTTTATATTTCATATAAAGAACGGTTGCTGGATTTGAGTTTGTCTCGTTTAATGAAAAGAAGGACTAGGCATGACATGATAGCGAAAAATGGGCCATTTTTTGCCCTCCCCCAGCCACAGGAGCGCTCTACAGGCCTCCCAAAGCCTATGCATGCCCTATTTTTGTTTTTTGCAAAAAATGGGCCTGTTTTCATGGAAATCTTTGCACATCCCCCCCCCCCCCCCCCCGTCACCAGGAGCACTTTGCAGGCCTCTCAAAATCTCTGCATGCCCCATTTTTCACAAAAAACAAGGCGTGCGGAGGGTTTGGGAGTCCTGCAGAGTGCAAAAACCTTTTTTAAAAATGTGCCTCTTCAAAATCTTGGTGCGTCTTATACTTGTGTTATAGTCCAAAAAATATGGTATACTGAATTCTACTGTACAGTGCAATACTAATGCAATATCGGGTTTTCAATTTCAATTACATAGAAAGTAAAGGATGTATATTTGTGTTTTTATGTTTATAGTTATAATGTACACTGAAGACAGCATTTAATTTACCATGTGCAGTGACAGTAAACGAAACTAAATAAATAAAATAAAATAAAAATGAATAAACAGAGAAGGAAAATCTGCTGATGGCTTTTTAAAGAATGTGGTGAATGGCTTTTTTGTAATTGGGAGATGATTGATACTTATATTACTGAGTTTGGCGGGCTAATTCTTTTCCCAATGTGGGGATCTCCAGCTGTATCAATGGGCTTCTTCCTGACACTCCCGGGGGTTCAACTCATTTGAGCGAAGGGAAGATGGGGGGGGGGAGAGAATAAGATGTACTACGTTAGCCATTTACAGCATGCGCCTGGGAGGTAAATTTTCACTCCTTTATTGCAGGGAATTCTCTCCATAGAGATGGCCCTTGTTCTCTTTGGGAGTTCTTTAAGCAAGAAATGGAACCACTCAAATAAAAGAGAATAACAAAATGAAAAGCCATTTCATCTGCTTCTGCAGAAAACAAAAAAATAAAATAAAGTGTTGCATTCTCCCAAAGAGGCAAGGAACAGGAGCATTAAACAAAAGTAAGTTTGATAGCTTTTTAAATCTGGGTCGTGGGAAAAAGGCATTATCCAAACAGAAAAACGTTTTGTTGTAAGTTTGCTCAATTTATCTTCCTCTTTGCCTTGCGCTGTCTGCACTCGGCAAGTGTTAAGTGTTGCTTTAACGTTTTGCCTTCTATTAACATCACTTCTTATTGTCTTCTTTCCTGCATAACATTCTGAGCATTGAAGCCCATACAATTAGCTGAGAAACAGTTCTTTATGGCAGGAAGACTGGAAGGGATTTGGAAGGTCTTCTAGTCCAAACCCCTGCCCAAGGCAGAAGATTTCTCCCCCCCTCTCTCATCTTTCTTTCTTTCTTTCTTTCTTTCTTTCTTTCTTTCTTTCTTTCTATCCTTCCTTCCTTCCTTCCTTCCTTCCTTCCTTCCTTCCTTCCTTCCTTCCTTCCTTCCTTCCTTCCTTCCTTCCGGAAGGGACCTTGGAAGTCTTCTTCCTCTCTCACACTTGGCACACAGTCTCTTATAATCACAAAAAGAACTTTCAATCTTGAAACAACCGAAGGAACAAATTGTTTCCTACAAAAGCCCACTCCCCTTTCGCTCCTCTTTTGTCTCCTCTGGGAGGGGCCAATCACCGTCCAACTGTGGCTTTACTCCCAAGTCGACCCTGCTTTCTTAGTTGTTCTTCTCTTCTGGCAGCTCTGGGAACAGGCTCCAGCTGTTCCTCTGCCTCACTGCTGTCTAGCTCCCTCTCTGCCTCCGACGCAGAGCTTTCCCCGTCTGAGCTTTCCTCGGCCCCCAGGACCGACCCAGGTTCCTCCCCAACCTCCTCACTGTCCGACCCTGCTGCCAGCTCCGCTGCCCACTGGCAGGCCACCACACTCTAAGGCTGCCACCTGAGGGATATCTACCGGGGCGTAAGTCCCATCAAGCAGAACACAGCTCTGGTTTCTTGAGAAATTCCCAGTAATGCAACTGTGCACCAGGTTCCCAAAGTTTATTACCAATTCATATTTTAGGAGACAGTTGCCTTCCGTGTTTCATAATGCACGGCTCAAGGTATTTGCTTTCCATAAATCACCTTGACCGATTGTCTTTGTTTTATATCCACATTATTCTCCGAAATCACTGGCACCACAGAAAGAATTTAGAGAAGCAATTTTCTCTCTCTTTCGGTTCGGCCCATGTGTGGGCAAGGTCTGGCAAGGAGTACAGGCATGTTCGACGTTCAACCGTTCATTTAGTAACTGTTCACAATTACAACTGTGCTGGAAAGAGTGGCTTGCGTTCATTTTTTACACTTATGGCCGTTACAGCATGCCTGCGGACACGTGGTCAAAATTCAGGCATTTTGAACCGACTCACATTTATGACAGTTGCAGTATAGGTCACATGATCCCTTCGGCAACCTTCTCACAAGCAAGGGGATCTCCCTCAAAGGGAAAGCCAGATTCACTTAACAACTGAGTTATTAACTTGACAACTGCAGCGATTTGCTTAACAACTCTGGCAAGGAGGGTCGTACATTGGGGAAAAATTCACTTAATGGAAATGTTGAGCTCAATTGTGGCCATGGGTTTTTGTACGAAGTTAGTGTGATATCTAACTCCTCTTCCCCACATCCATCTTCTACCTCGCTAGGAACTCACAGTCACCAGTGGGACGTTAAACTGATAACACAATAAGCGAAGCTCTTCTCCAAACACAACTTCACAACTTGTCGGGTAACCACTTTAAACAGACAGAAAGCCATAAAGGTGTCGGCTTTAATCTGTCATTCCTGATATCTGGATTTTTATGTTTTGTAAAACACTTAAGTGCAGAGGGACCCTCTAATGACAAAGTTCTTCCAAAGAAAAAACTTCAAACTGAATTATTCATGCCCATGTCTGAAGAGTGGGCTAAAGGAACAGGTAGGCTGCTGGATGGGCCAAATCATTGAGACATGCCAGAGCCACACGGGCAGGGCTGGGTTCCTGCCACTTCTAACCTCTTCTATAGAAGAGGTTCCACAAATCTACCGTGCTGTTTAGAACCGGTTCCAGCTCCCTCCCCCCCCCCCCGTCTGGACATCATCAAGATGAAGAGAGAGAGGAGGGATTCTGGGAGTTGAAGTCCACAAGTCTTAAAGCTGTCAGGTTTGAACACCCCTGGGGTTTTTTTTCTAAAGGGTTAGGGGTGCAAGGGTCTTGTAACTTGACAGCTTTAAGACTTGCATACTTCAATGCCAGAGCTTCTGAGCCAACATTTTGGTTGCTAAGCAAGAGTGTTGTTAAGTGAGTTTCATCACATTTTACAAGTTGGTCACACCCACCCAGTCACATGACTGGCAAGCCACTCCCACAAAGCAGGCCACACCTACAGAAGAGGTTCTGAAAAAAATTGAAATCCACCATTGCACCCAAGCTATCGATAAAGGAGAATAATCTGTAGCTCAGGGTTGAAATGTGGGGTACTTGGTGGTGTTTTGGCCCGCCTCAGATGGTGGCAGACTCAGACAGTGGGGAGGTTGGGGAGGAACAGGGGCCAGTCCTGGAGTCTGGGGAAGGCTCTGACGAGGGCTCTGTGTCGGAGGCAGAGAGGGGGCCAGGGCCGTCTGACAGTTATCAGCTGCCTTCGGAGTCAGACATCAGTGGGACAGAAGAATAGCTGGAGCTGTTTTATTTAAAATAAAATAAAAAAATAAGATTAAAATAAAATAGTAAAACAAAATAAAAAAACAAAACAAAACAAAAGCAATTGGGGAGGGGGGAAATTGTAAACTTTGCACCTCCAAAATTTTCTCTTCTCTCTTATTTTCACCTCACAAGCTTTACAGGAAAAGGAATCCGTCACTCTCATATTTTTTTAACGGACCGATTCCTTCTGTGCTGTTGGCAACAGATGTGGGCCAGGATATCAGGCCAATTTTCCGGGAAGTGAAAAGAAACTCCTTTCAATCCGAGATAAGCTGCCGTGGTTGACATCTGCAGTGCTAAAAATGAGCGCAGCAACTCACACTTTCTGCCAGGTGGGTGTTATTTCTCAGGGGAATAAGCCCTCCCTATTGCCACAAGCCAGGAGAGCAACAGATGGCACAGATTTTGGGAGCATGCCATAGCTGAAAGCAAGGACTGGGGAGGCGTTATAGCAGTCTTCCAACATTTGAGGGGATGTCACAAGGAAGAGGGCGGTCAACCTATTCCCCAAAGCCCCTGAAGGCAGGACAAGAAGCAACGGATGGAAACTAATCAAGGAGAGAAGCATCTTACAACTAAGGAGAAACTTCCTGACAGTGAGGACAATTAATCAGTGGAACAGAAGTTGCCTCCAGAGGTTATGGGAGCTTCATCACTGGAGGTTTTAAAGAAGAGACTAGACAGTCACTGAAATGGCTTCAGCAGGAGGCTGGACTAGAAGACCTCCAAGGTCCCTTCCAACTCTGTTCTGGTTCTGATTCTGAAGGCAGGAGAAGAAGCAATGGGTGGAAACTAATCAAGGAGAGAAGCAACTTAGAACTAAGGAGAAACTTCCTGACAGTGAGGACAATTACCCAGTGGAACGGCTTGCCACCAGAGGTTGTGGGTGCTTCATCACTGGAGGTTTTTAAGAAGAGACTGAGCAGCCACTTGTCTGGAATGGGACAGAGTCTCCAGCATGAGACTGGAGGTTGGACTAGAAGATCTCCAAGGTCCCTTCCAACTCTGACAGGCTGTAGTTCTGTAACATTCAGCCTCAAAGTGAGTAAAGTGGGAGCTGATTGTGTTGAACCCTGCCCATGATTTGGATTTTATTTGGGTGAGGGGATTGCCAAGATATACTGACCAGGAAATGACGGCCTTTTCCTTATGAGGCTGAAGGGCTGCTCTGAAAAGACAGATTTCATAATGAAAGATGGTTTCAAGCCCCACAAGTCGGGGTCCTGTAGAACAGAACAGAACAGAGTTAAAAGGAACATTTTCTTTCTTTTTACAATGTCCTTTGAAGTAGATCAGGGTGCTGAGGGTACCATGGAGTTTAGCCCTCGGTCACTCCATAAAAGGTTTGGGAGATCTACCCTTACCAAAATGGGTCATGCTCCTCATTAAAGGGGTGCCATCCTGCCAGCTGAGTGGACAGTTTGTTTATGTCCTCTGTATAGTTATTATGGCCTGGAAACGCTTTGCCAAAAAGGTTGACTGCTCAGTTTTTGAATGGGTGCCACTGGGCCAGCTGATGGCATGAGTAACTGAGGTCATCTGTAAGGCAATAGAAAGCAAGTCCATTAGTCCATCATCTCTGGAACAGCCCTAATAATGTTTTTATCTAGGGTTTTTCTAAAGGAGTATGACTGCCACCCAGCTAGCAGACACACAAGTTGTCTACATCTGTAAGAGACACAAGAAAAGGAGCAAGGGCATTAGTCCTTCATCCCCTGAGATGCCCTCATACTTATCTAGTTATTATCTACTTACAAAGATGATTAGGGGATTGGGAGACTAAAACATATGAAGAACGGTTGCAGGAACCGGGTATGTCTAGTTTAATGAAAAGAAGGACTAGGGGAGACATGATAGCAGTCTTCCGATATCTCAGGGGTTGGCACAAAGAAGAGGGAGTCAAACTATTCTCCAAGGCACCTGAGGGTAGAACAAGAAGCAATGGGTGGAAACTAATCAAGGAGAGAAGCAACCTAGAACTGAGGAGAAATTTCCTGACAGTTAGAACAATTAATCAGTGGAACAGAAGTTGCCTCCAGAAGTTGTGAATGCCCCAACACTGGAAGTCTTTAAGAAGATGTTGGATAGCCATTTGTCTGGAACAGTATAGAGTTTCCTGCCTAGGCAGGGGGTTGGACTAGAAGACCTCCAAGGTCTCTTCCAATTCTGCTATTGTATTGTATTGTATTGTGTTGTATTGTATTGTATTGTACTCTATTCTATTCTATTCTATTCTATTCTATTCTATTCTATTCTATCCAATTCTATTTGTTTAAAAAGCTTTGCCCCTCTTCCGTGGTAAACCTTTAGCATTTGGTCGCATATCTCTGGATGAAGGGATTTAAATAAACAAATACGGTACTTTATTGTAATTAGCTCCTCTTCATGAAATGTCCAGGGCGGGGCTAAAGCCCTATTATTCTCCCAGGCACAAAGTCCTTCTCCCCAGCACACATGCTCCAGAATGGAAGAGGGAAACATTTGGTTGGTAAGAAAGCAGTTTTTCCATATTTTTACAACTTGAGGGTATCATATTGTTTGGTCACTCCATAAGAAGTTTGAAAAATCTACCCTTGCCTACTCCCTATTGATTGGGGGCTTCTTCCAAATAAAAATATTTGGGCTGTCAAAAGTAGGGACCCCCAAGGAGTTAACATTCTCCCTAAAACCTTTAAAGTACTCTAGATTCTCTTCCTCGGCCAGAGAGAAATAAACAATTCAGCAGGATGTTTGTTTTCCTGCTTTGCCATTCATAATTTCTTTTCACCCCTTTCTTTCATCACTGCTCCTGCTAAACTTTAGGTGTGATGAAGAAATGGAATTACACATCTAGTTCTATAAAGAAACATACTTTGAAAAATACATATTGTTAGCAGATATAAAACTCCAGTGGACAAAGTATCAAACACATGAAGACATCCAATGAAAAGGAGTCAAGAATTTCAGTCAGAAGAGAGCTGACGTTGCGATGGCACAACGTGCGATCTTTGTGCTCTGAGATCGCAGTCAAATTTCTGCTGCTGGACGGTCCATTTGGACCTAAACCATCCCGCAGAGATGGTGATTGAGAAGGGCACCTCCTGCTGATCCCAGGGACACGGCAAAGTCCCTGAAAGACCCAGGAATAGCCTTTTTTTCCGGTGACAGAAACGCAGCTAATGAAGCTTCTGAAGTTGGGACAGCTCTGGAACAGGAAGAAAATGGAAAGAGAAAGTGTGTCGAATTGGTGAGGAAATTTTATTATTAGAGGAAGAGACTACCCAAGAAATTTTTTTAAGTTAAGTTAAGATTGAAGACAGAAGACTGTAGGCCAGTGCTTCTCAATTATTTTCTGTCATGCCCTCCCTAGGAAGAAGAAAACATTTCACGCCCCCCCCCCCCGTGCGACTGTAAATAGTATCATTTGTCTATAAAATTGTTATAAGTACACCTCTGCATAACATAGCACACCGGTCTTTCCTCGTCTCCCACCGTAGTCACATGCTTTCTTTCCTCTTTCCCTCTTACTTGTCTATCCTTCCTTCCACCCTCCCTTCCTCCTTCCCTTCCTTCCTGCCTCCCTTCCAGTTCCCTTCTTCCTCTTTCCCCCTGCCTGCCTGCCTTCTTTCCCTCCTGCTTATCTATGCTTCCTTCCTTCCTTGCACCTCCCTCCCTTCTGCCTGCCTGCCTTCTTTCCTCTTTCCCTATCCTCCTATCCTTCCTTTCTCCCTCCCTCCTTCCCTGCCTCCCTTCCAGTTCCATTCTTCCCTCCTTCCTTCTGCCTCCTTCCTGCCTGCTTGCCTTCTTTCCTCTTTCCCTCCGGCGTGTCTGCTTTTCTTTCCTTCCTTCCACCTTCCTTCTGCCCTCCTGCTTTCTTTCCCTCTTGCTTGTCTATCCTTACTCCCTCCTCCCCTTCTTCCCTCCCTCCCTGCCAGCAGCTCCTCCAGCATCCCAGCTGGAAGCAGCAGCACAACCGTCGCCGTTACCAGGGGCGAAGGGGTGGCGGTGGCAAGATCGGGCGACCGCCGCCCCTTTGTCCCTTCCCCAACAGCGGCTGTTGCGCTTCCGCTTCCAGACGGAATGCTGGCGGTGGAGCTGCTGGCGGGGAGGCGAGCTACGCGGTGGCGAAGACGGGCGGTCCCATGCTTCCCTCCCTCCCACCCCCGCCCGAGCAGGCTTCTTGCACAGCTCCAGCCCGCGGCTCCAATGAAAATCCACAGTCCGAAGTGCTGCCACTTCCAGGCGGGATATATTATGCCTCGCCCACGCCTTCGCCGCAGTTGCACCCAGATGGAAAGGGAGCCTTCGCGCCCCCCTTTAAGGAGCCTCCACTATTTGAGAACCGCTGCTGTAGGCGGTGAGATTGATCTGCATTGAACTTAGTGTGTTATCCAGTTTCTAATTTCTTTTTTTTCACAGATGCAACTTTTGCAGAGGCTCCCTATTTTTTAAACTGAATGGATTAATTCTTCTTCTATTTTCACTTTTTCTTATACCTATGGATTAAAATTCTCCTTTTTTTTATAATGCTTGATTTGATTGATTGGATTGTTTTGACCTCCATTTAAGTTTTTTTTTTCCTTTCTTAAGATTGGAATATAAAGACATACAGAGAACTTCTTAATATAGAGAGAGGTGTACTACAGTTAAAGCCTCTGAATGTACTAAGAGATGAAGGGGTAATTCAAACCTGGTTCCAGTATGGACAGTTACAAACTAGATGGAAAAAAGACCAGACAATTGGTATCACGCAAAATGAGGATAGTCTGGTAAAACAAATTAGGGACCAGAGTCAAGTGCACATAAAAAGGTTGTATAATACACTGATAGAAATAGATTCTGAAACAGAGTTAGTTAAAGACTGTATGGGCACAAAATTTCGAAGAGCCAATAATGATGGAAACATAGGAAAAGATTTGGGTAACAAATGTAAAATTTACGCAAGCTCAGAATTTGAGAGAGAATTTTTATAAGATGATGTATAGATGGCATTTAGATCCCAAAAAATTATCTTGTATGAATCCGAATTTACAACCTAAATGTTGGAGATGTGATTGTGCTGATGCTACGTATTACCATATATGGTGGACTTGCAAAAAAGTCAAAGCATTTTGGATAAAAATATGGTGGGTTATTCAAAATATACTTAAAAAAAGGATAAAGTTCACCCCCCAGCTGTTTTTGTTAGGCATAATTACAGACTGTACAGTTATAGAGACTAATTTGATTTTGAAGTTAACGACGGCAGCAAGATTGTTGGTGGCGCAATACTGGAAGAGGGAAGAATTGCCTACTATTCAAGAATGGACGCTAAAAGTAATAAATCTAGCAGAGATGGCCAAAATTACAGCATACTTGAAGGACCACTCAGCAATATTTGTAAAATTTATTAAAACTTTTAATTAAAAAAAATATTGGAATATAAAGAAGAAAATAAGAAGGATTATAAAGAGGGTTGTAACAACAGGAGGAAAAGCAGTTACACTGCCACTTAGAGGCTGGAGGCTGAATACATTGTTTTTTCTTCTTTCTCTTTGATCACTTGAGATTCAAGGTTCTTTCAGCTTGTTTACTGACAATGATAGTAGGAAGACCACAAGTTGTTTATACAGGTGCCTTTTGGAAGTCCTATCACTAGCTATTGAGGGAAGACAACATTTTATTAAAATAGCCTTGAACCCTATAGTGGCAGTGTCTTCAAAATTGAAAGAATGGCTCAGCAGGAAAAAGAAACTGTAACATTGCAAATGATTATGTTTGAAATTCAAAATCTATTAGTTGTGACTGAGAGAATTGAAAAGAGATTGGAGAATATGGAATACAAAACAGAAAAATCTGATGGAGAAACTGAGGATGTATTTACCAAATGAAGAAACTAGAGGACAGAGTTCAAAAGATAGAAGAAAAAAAGAGCAAAGAGATAAGAAAACTGTGGATACTGATGACAAAGTGAGCATGGTTGGTAATGGCAAGAGTGGAATATGGAAAGGGGAGATGGATGGATTGGAACTCTACCCCAGACTTCAAAGCAAAGAAGAAGAAAAGAGAGAAAAATTGATGGAGATAAGGAGAGAAATCTTGATAGAAGCACTAGCGATAACCAAAAATAAGTTGATGGAAAGAGCAGATGTTGGGTTTCAAGCTTTTGTGAGATACGAAAGGAACAGCATGTTGCCAAGGGAGGTTTATACAAGATTTATTAAGAAAATAACTAGAACATTAATGCTACAAATGGCAAGAGATATAAGACCATACTACTGCTGGAGGGATATAGGTTGATGCAATGAAAATGTATAATAAAAATTAAGCTAAATTTAGTCTACTAGTAGTATGTATAAAATGAAGCGACAATAGCTATAGTTAAATAATGATTAATAATGATAACAATACCTATAGATATATCAGTTTGATAGTATGAAATTTTATATAAACAATATATGGAGATTATGAGAGGAGGTTTAAAAGTTTTATCTAGATTACGTATAAAGATGTACTGTGATTGGATGATTTTAGGATGATTTAATGGAATGTTATCATATAATCCTATTCTAGATTTTGAATATTATATATAAAAGGACGTAAAAACAATTATAGTCAAATTAAGGTTGAGATATAATAATTGTGACATACATGAATATAGGTGAATTTAAAATATGCAATTTGATATGAAAAGCAGGTGGTGACTATGGAAGAGATGCATAGAAATACTATAACCAACTGACACACTTTCTATAATTTGTAATGGAAGATGTTTTTTAAAAATTTTATTTTATGTTTGTTTGTCCTTGTTCAAAAACAAATAAAAATTGTTTTTAAAAAAATTCCCAAAATTGGGTTAAGAGCTGGATCACCTCATTGCTTTCCTTTTGACTTACTTTGACTTACTTTCCATCATGGATTCCATAACTGTCATGATAATCTCTCTCTCTCTCTCATTTCTACCTCTATTTCTATATTTCTCTCTCTCTATATGTATGTATGTATGTATGTATGTATGTATGTATGTATGTATGTATGTATGTATCTGTACTGTATCTCTATCGCTATTGCTATATCTACCTCTATCTCTATCTATCATCTATATCATCCATCTATCTATATCTATCTATCATCTATCTATCTATCTATCTATCTATCTATCTATCTATCTATCTATCTATCTATCTATCTATCTATGTTGTTGTTAGTTTTAAAGTCGTGTCTGACCTATCGTGACCCCATGGACAACGTCCCTACAGGCCTTCCTGTCCTCTACCATCCTCTGGAGTCCATTTAAGCTCAAGCCGACTGCTTCAGTGACTCCATCCAGCCACCTCCTTCTCTGTCGTCCCCTTCTTCTTCTTTTGCCCTCCATCGTTCTATCTATCTATGGTGTTGATTACTTGAGCATTCAGTAAAGAGTAAACCTGGATCCTTTATTCCTGTTCCCGTGGTAACTCTGGACATTCTGAGATCAGAATGAGATCACCACCGCAGGAGGCAAGGAGGACATCAGCAATGACCGTTGAGAGCTAAACCAGGGAGGAAAGAAAGCACTCAGTCCTTCTCTTGACCACTCACCTTCCCTGGTAGCCAATCTTACCAATCAATCAGAATAGAATCTGGAAGGGACCTTGGAGGTCTTCTAGTCCAACTCCTTGCTCAAGCAGGAGAACCTATGCCATCTCAGACAGTCTCTTCTTTAAAACCTCCATTGATGGAGCACCCACACCTTCTGGTGGCAAGCGGTTCCACTGGTTCATTGTCCTCATTGTCCTCAGGAAGTTTCTCCTTAATTCCAGGTTGCTTCTCTCCTTGATTAGTTTCCATCTGTTGTTTCTTATCTAACCTTCTGGTGCTTTGGAGAATAATTTGACCCCCCTCCTCTTTGTGGCAGGCCCTCAAATACTGGAAGACTGCTATCATGTCACCCCTAATTCTTCTTTTCCTTAGACTAGCCAGACCCAAAACCTGCAGCCGTTCTTCATGTGTTTTTGTCTTCCAGGTCTTTGATCATCTTAGTTGTTCTTCTCTGAACTTTTTCCACCAAAAGCAGGAAAAAAGCTTTCACTTGGGAGCTAGATGACTTCTTTATCCTTGAGTGAAGGTTTCCTGAATAGTCAAAGTTAGCAATCGGCACTCTTTTCCAGCTGTGCGGCAACAAAGAGTTGGTGACCCCACAGCCATCGTGTTTCTAAACCTCCTTCATGGCTGAAGGGCTATAAAGTAAAGGCTTTATATCAGGGAAGCTTATTGTGACCAGAGGGCCCTGGGGATGCAGCCACAGTGGGAAAGGGTGAAAAATGGTCATGTCACTTTTTCAGTGCCATTCCAATATATCCCAATATAGAAATAGACAGACAGACAGACAGGCAGGCAGGCAGACAGACACACACAAACACACACACACACACACACACACACACACAGAGAGAGAGAGAGAGAGAGAGAGAGAGAGAGAGAGAGATAATGAAATAGATAGCTAGATAGATGGACAGACAGACAGAGATAGTGATAGATAATGATATAGATAGATAAATAGCTTAATAGCTAATACAGACAGACAGATATAGAGAGATAGAGAGATAATGAGATAGATAGATAGAGATACATAGAGAGATAGAGAGATATAAATGATATAGATAGAAAGATAGACAGACAGAGACAAAAGGAAGAAGAGGAGGAGGAGGAGGAGGAGGAGGAGGAGGAGGAGGAGGAGGAGGAGGAGGAGGAGGAGGAGGAAGAAGAAGACTAGTTTTGAGCAAATGAAAATATGGACTCCCTTCTTTTTAAATCTCCCCCCATCCTTTGCAGACAGATGCTTCTCTCCTAACAGATGTTTTCTCTCGGAGTGCGAAAGCGCCAGACTTTGTTAAGCAAGCCTCATAATTACAAGCTAGCATCAAATATTTCAGAAACCCAAAGACATGAATATTTGTATAAGGAGTTTAGAGTTTGCTAAAGATAAGACAGACAGGCAGGCTGTCAAGATTTCTTTTGTCCAATAGTCTATCACAAGGAAGCTGCATTCCTAGAAATGTTGTGGTGTTTTTATTTCTTAACAGTGAGCAACTTGCCTCCAGAAGTTTTAAGAAGAGATTGGACAGCCACTTGTCTGGAATAGCAATAGCAATATTAATAGCACATAGACTTATATACCGCTTTCCAGCCCTCTCTAAGTGGTTTACAGAGTGAGCCCTTTTCCCTCCAACAATCTGGGTCCTCATTTGAACCACCTCGGAAAGATGGAAGGCTGAGTCAGCCTTGATGGTGGGATTTGAACTGCCAAATTGCAGGCAGCCAGCAGTCAGCAGAAGTAGCCTGCAGTACTGCACTCTAACCACTATGCCACCTTAGCTCTATGATTGAGGGTCTCCTGTTTGAGCAGGGGCTGGACCTCCAAGGTCCCTTTCAGTTGTATTTCGATTGTTTGTTTGCTTGTTTGATTGATAGATGCAGATGCAGCTAGAGGTATATAACATGAGAGATGGGTGAGGAATGGAAGGAATATCCAATGGAGTTTGGTTGCATCTTTTTAGACAAATACATTTTTGTCTAAAATGACTAAAACATATGAAGAACAGTGTCAGTGCCAATTCAGTTATGTCTAGTTTGATGAAAAGAAGGACTAGGGGAGACATGATAGCAGTCTTCCAATATCTCAGGGGTTGCCACAAAGAAGAGGGAGTCAAACTATTCTCCAAGGCACCTGTGGGTAGAACAAGAAGCAATGGGTGGAAACTAATCAAGGAGAGAAGCGTGGAACTGAGGAGAAATTTCCTGATGTGAGGACAATTAATCAGTGGAACAACTTCCCTCCAGATGTGTGAATGCTCCAACACTGGAAGTTTTAAAGAAGATATTGGATAACCATTGGTCTGAAGTGGTGTAGGGTTTCCTGCCTAAGCAGAGGGTTGGATTAGAAGACCTCCAAGGTCCCTTCCAACTCTGTCTATCCTATTTTTATTAAAAGATAAATGGCATAAGGTCAGACCCTTCCATGCATCTGAAGACATGAGTCTGTGACTCACAAAATGTCAGCCTTTCAAGCTTGACCCAGTCAGAAAGCAAACAAAGCTAAGGCAAAACTAGGATGCTATTTCATTGTTGTAGGATATAATAACAGAATCTCTAAACTTGACTATGTTTCTCTCTGTCCCTTTTATGCTATGCCGAGTCAAGGCGGGGTTATTTAAATCTCTTTCTTTCACTCCTGATTTTTCCAGGGTGAGATTTGCGGTCCCTTTTCATCTGTTAAATGGTTGTTGCATTCCTTACATGCACACTCACTCACTCACACACACACTCACACACACACACACAGAGACTGTCAGAAATGCGCACAATGAAAGAAATTTCTAAAAGAATAAACACAATACCAATTTTGAAAGAAATAAACGGGGGGGGGGGGAAGCAAAGGACCCTAACAAAGGATTTTAAAAGTGCCAAGAAACAAATGGGGAAGAGAAAAAAGGGAAAGGAAAGAAAAAAGGGAAAGGAAAGAAAAAGGAAAGAAAAAAGAAAAGGAAAGGAAAAAGAAAGGAAAGGATAGAAAAAAGGAAAAGAAAGGAAAAATGAAGGAAAGAAAAAAGAAAGGAAAAGTTACAGGTAGCCCTCGATTTACAACCACAATTAAGCCCAGAGTCCTTTTGGAGAAGGGCGGCATATAAATCCAAATAAACCAAACCAAACCAAACCAATCTCTTGCTAAGTGAGACATTCATTAAGTGAGCTTTTTCCCATTTTATGACCTTTTTTGCCACAATGGATGAGTAAATCACTCTGGTTGAAAAAACGAGAGAGAAAAAAATCTCCTGCCACAGGCAGAGGGTTGGACTAGAAGACCTCCAAGGTCCCTTTCAGCCCATGATTGAGGGGGTTTATTGAATAACAACCAAGTTATTTTGAGCCTCAGTCTTCATTGACATTGAAGGCAAAGTGAAATTAAAATTTAAAAAAATCACAAAGGAAGCTTTTCCAAGGGACCATTATTGCCACTTTACAATATTTTGGAAAAGTCCCATTGTACGTCTACTGGGGAAAAAAATATGACAGCTGAAAGGAAAATCACAACTGCCTGATTTTCAAACCCCAGCAAGACTGGAATTGTGGAGTTATAATGTGCACAGCAAAAGATGAATTACCTTTCAAAACTAATAAACACCTCTAAATTCTGTCTTGATCTTCTGAAGTTTGTAGCTCCAGCATCCTAACAGTAAGACCAGTTGTGCATGCTGGGTAGGGCAAGTTTTCATAACCTGCAAATTGGCATTTCTTTGTGAGGTTTCCTGTTCTCCAGTGCTTGCTAATATTACCCAGTTCTAGCTTAACTATTTTTCTTCATCGGGTGTATCACCTAAAATTAATTTCCTGGTGCACAGATCCATATAATCCTCTATATTTTGGCTCTTTCTCACCCAGGAGTCAGCCATGAAAGCAGATTGAATTGAGGGAGCAGAGCAGAGTAGAGTAGAGGAAAAGAGAAGAAGAGAACAGCAGAGCAGAGCAGAATAGAATAGAATAGAATAAATATTAGAATGAAGAATGGAATAGAATAGAATGAATAGAATAGAGCAGAGCAGAGCAGAACAAAAAAGATTGACAGAGTTGCAAGGGGACCGTGGAGGTCTTTTAGTCTAACCCCCAGTTTAGGCAGGAAACCCTACACCGTTTCAGACAAATGGCTATCCAACATCTTCTTAAAGACTTCCAGTGTTGGAACATTCACAACTTCTGGAGGCAAGCTGTTCCATGGATTAATTGTTCTAACAGTCAGGAAATGTTTCCTCAGTTCTAAGCTTCTTCTCTCCTTGATTAGTTTCCACCCATTGCTTTTTGTTCTGCCCTCAGGTGCTTTGGAGAATCTTGGTTATAATTTTTTGCCTTTACAGGTAGTCCACAACTTACGACCACAGTTGAGTCCAAAATTTCAGTCGCTAAGCAGTTGTTAACTGAGTTTTGCCCCATTTTATGGCCATTCCTGCCACGGTTGCTAAATCACTGCAGTTCTTAAGTTAGTAATACAGTTGTTAAGTGAATCTGGCTTCCTCATTCACTTCGCTTGTAAGACAGTTACACAAGGGGGCTCGTACGACCCCGGGACACTGCAACTGTCGTAAGTCTGACAAGCAAAGAGAGTGGGCAACCTGGATTCACTTCACAACTCTGTTCCTAACTTAACAATGGTGGCAAGAAAGGCGAGAAAACTCACTTCACCACTGTCTCACTTAGCAACAGAAATGTGGGGCATCATTGTAGCTAAGGGTGGGCTGTACGAGTTTGCCCAGGTTCGGGGTAACCCATAGCTAACGTTATGGCGGGTTCGGAGAACCTCCAAATCCCACCCCCGGCTGGCCCTGGCCACCCCCTCCCACACAACCCTGTCCTTCTCAGGAGTCTCCACGCGGCCCGTTTTGGATGCGAGGTAAGTGCAGGGCGCACGCGGAGGCTGGGGGAGGGGGAAGTTCCGGAAAGCCAGAAATGGGCCCGTTTTCAGCAGTTTTCTGTCCAAGTGTGGAAATCCAAACATTATTTCAGAAGGTGGATGATGTAAATTTCATGGAGCATGACATTCCCACTACCTTTATGATTGAAACATTTTTACAATGATGAGTAAATTTCCAAGAGGGACAACAACTTGTGTTGCAAACAAACAAACAAATAAAATATCATAGGGTAGAGCACCTTGACTCATAAGCATTTACAAATGCACTCAGGCGTAAAAGAGGGAGGGAAGAAGAACAGCTTTAAAAAAATTGCAATTAAGAAAAAAGAGGTACGTTGAGTCAACACTCCAAAATATCAGGTTCCTTTCAGATGGAAGGAAATTTTCATTATGTTAAAACATTTACAAATGTAAGCAAAATATCTCAAAATCATTTCTTTCTGTAGGTTTAATTAAGCATTTTAAACTTCAAAAATTTCCAGAAGAAAAAAATCAAAATTGTATTCAGAGCAGAAAAGGAACTGTAACTGCATAACTTTTATATGCAGATGAAAAGTGTTAGATATTAACATATATCGTAGCAAGTCTCCTCTCTGGTCCGCCGCTATGGCGGGAAACAGGTATCGTTCTGATTGGTCGAGAGGCGATGCACACTCCCCCCGCTCCATTCGACCCAGCAAACGACGAATGGGAGGCATTCATGATTCGTTTCGAGTGTTTTCTCGAAGCGAACGAATACACGGGGATAACCGACGCCCGAAAGAAAAACATCTTCCTCGGCTACTGTGGAAAAGAAGTCTTCAACATGGCCAGAGACCTCACCGCGCCTACTCCGATACAAGCGGTATCATGGACGGCGTTGCAACAGACCCTACAGACTCATTATGCGCCAAAACCTTCCCGCCACGTTTGCCGCCAGGAATTCAACACGCGGAACCAGAAGGTGGGAGAATCAATCAACCAATACGTTGCAGCCCTACGTAAAGCATCAACTAACTGCGAGTTCAGGGATCTGGACGAGCATATCCTGGCACAATTTGTTTGTGGGTTAAGGGACATTTCGCTACAAAAAAGGCTGTTGGCAAACCCAAATTTAACCCTACAAATAGCGCTAAACGAAGCAAGGGCATCCGAGTCAGCGGAAAGATCATCGGAAAGCATACAACGCGGATTCAACATAAGCCAGCCAGCACCCAGACAAACCAGAGTCCACTACGAGGACACCAACCCCGACTACGAGGATCCCGAGTTCGAGGACAGTCACCTGATGAGGAGCAGTCACATGAGGCCTGGGGGGAGACCCGGATTCCGTTTGCCGCCCTGCGCAAGCTGCGGAGGGAATCACCCCCGGTCTACCTGTCGGTTCAGGAACGTTGTTTGTTCACACTGCAACAAACTTGGGCACATCGCACGAGTGTGCCGGAGCGAAGTCCCTGCCTCACGGCAGCCACCTACATACCGCCAACAGAAGCCCAACCCAGGGGCTTGGCGAAATCAAAAAGGGCGCCCAGAGAGAAATCCACAAGTGTTTACCCAGAGAAAAAATCCCCAAAGAGCTGAGCGAGCGTATTCCCAGAGAGATCATACACAAAGAGCTGAGAGAGCGTTCTATCAAGACGCTCAACGAGAGTATTTTCAGGATACAGATGCTGAGATAGAGTTGACCCAGAGAGAGGAATTGCGAACGTATCTCACCACAATAAGTCAGGTCCGCACCAAGCGGCCTAAAAAGCTGAAAGTCACAGTCCTCCTGGAGGGCTCACCTTGCGAGCTGGAAGTTGACACAGGATCGTCACTGACGATCATTTCATGGGCATCCATGAAACAGGCTATCCCTAGCCTCAAAAAGAGCCAACTACGCGCTCCAGACATCCTGCTACGAGACTACCAGGGGAACCGAGTCCCCATCGTGGGCCAAGGCACGTTCCAGATCCGTTTCAAGGACATCGTAGCCCAGCTGCCCGTGACCATCGCCAGCGCACCATTACAGAACCTTCTAGGACTGGATTGGTTTGAAGCCTTGGGGCTAGAAGTCACCGGAATCAACGCCGTGGAGAACAGCAGCGCTGAGCAGATTTTTAAGGAGTTCGAGGATGTGTTCAGCCCCGGTCTTGGTAAGTATGTGGGTAAACCAATCTCATTCAATTTAGACCCCAAAGTGGCGCCAATCCGACTTAAACCGAGACGAGTGCCTTTTGCACTCCGCCCAAAAATAGATAAGGAGATAGATAAGTTAGTAGAGCAAGGAATCCTTGAGCCGGTGGATCATGCACGCTGGGAAACTCCCATTGTGACCCCAGTCAAGCCAGACGGGTCAGTCCGCATCTGCGCGGACTATAAATGCACAATTAATGTCGCGCTACAACAAAGCGCATATCCTGTGCCAGTAGTACAACACTTATTGCACTCGTTGGGGCCAGGAAAGATATTTGCTAAATTAGACATGGCACAAGCTTACCAGCAGTTGCCCGTGGATAGCGCCACAGCGGAGGCCCAAACTATAGTGACGCATAGAGGAGCATTCAAATGCAACTGGCTACAATTCGGTGTGAGTATTGCTCCAGGTCTGTTCCAGAGCGTCATGGAACGGCTTTTGCAAGGGATACAGGGAGTCATCCCCTATTTCGACGACATCTTGGTGTCCGCTGCAAACGAAGAGCAACTATTAAAAAGAGTCAGAACTGTTTTGGCCAGAATCAGAGAAAAGGGCCTCCGCCTCAAAAAGGAGAAATGCCAAATTAACGTGCCTAGCGTAGAATTCCTGGGATATAGAATCGATGGTCAGGGAATACACCCCACTTCAAAGAAAATTAAGGCGATCCAGGACGCCCCCACACCACAAAATCAGACCGAGTTGCAGGCCTTCCTCGGACTACTTAACTTCTACAGCGTTTTTCTGAGACAGAAGGCGAACCGTTGCTGAACCATTACATCGACTACTCCAGAGAAACACAACATGGAGATGGGGACGATCCGAAGCAGCAGCTTTCAACGCAGTAAAGCGCCTACTCACAACCGACTCGCTACTAGTTCAATACAGCCAGACGCTCCCACTGGTATTGACCTGCGATGCATCCCCATTCGGCGTCGGCGCAGTCCTCAGCCACAGAATGCCAAACGGGAACGAAGCACCCATTGCCTTCTACTCCAGGACTCTTTCATCGGCCAAGAGGAACTACAGCCAGATGGACAGGGAAGCGTTAGCTGCTGTAGCTGGAGTAAAACGTTTCCACGAATACCTCTACGGCCGCGATTTTGAACTGATTACAGATCACAAACCACTGTTGGGACTTTTGGCGGGAAACCGCCCCACACCAGTCTCTCTCTCTCCACGCATGACCAGGTGGACTGTTTTCCTGGCCGCGTACTCATACAAGTTAATTCATCGACCGAGCTCCACTCTAGGACACGCAGACGCACTCAGCCGTTGCCCACTACCGGACCTTTTGCCAGACCCCACCCCCGAAGTACCGGTGCTGCTCATTGACTGTTTGGACTCAGGACCGGTTTCTTCCTGCGACGTTGCAAGGTTCTCTTCTAAAGACAATATAATAAAGCAAGTTCAAACTTGGGTTTGGAGGGGGTGGCCGAAGGGAAACGTGGGCCCGGAATTCAAAATGTTTTGGTCAAAACGGGATGAACTCTCAGTGTTACAAGGTTGTTTATTGTGGGGGGATCGAGTTGTTATTCCTTATGCATTACGTAGAAATGTGTTAGATGCATTACATGTAGGTCATCCGGGGATTGTTAGGATGAAGGCGTTAGCAAGAAGTTACGTTTGGTGGCCAAACATGGACAAAGAGATAGAGGAATGGGTGGCCACTTGCGATCCATGCCAAGAATCGAGACCAGCACCCCCGGAAGCGCCCGCCACAGAATGGGAAAAGCCTAAAGCACCCTGGTCGAGAATACACATCAACTTTGCAGGGCCAGTTCAAGGTCAGACTTTCCTTATAGTTGTGGATGCATACTCCAAATGGCTAGAAGTAGTCCTAATGACTTCAACCACGGCAGAGGCAGTCATTAAGGTTCTACGGCGACTTTTCGCCACTCATGGCCTGCCCGACCTCCTGGTCTCCGATAACGGGCCCCAGTTCACGGCCATGCAATTCGAAACGTACTTAGCAGGTCAGGGAATTCGGCATGCCCTCGTCGCGCCATTCCATCCGGCATCAAACGGACAGGCGGAGAGAATGGTGCGATCCGCAAAAGAGGCCCTCGCTAGGATGGGTCCAGGTGATTGGCAAACACGCATTGACCATTACCTATTAATTCAACACATTACCCCCAGCGCAACGACGGGTAGCAGCCCCGCTGAGCTACTCATGGGCCGCCGTCTACGGTCTCACCTGGACCGTCTTCACCCAAATTACTCTGCCACAGCACCCCCAGACTCCACAAGCAAAATTCGGAGTTTTAGCATAGGGGATTCGGTATATGCCCACAACTATGCAGGGGGGACATTGTGGATGCTGGCAACGGTCATTGGCATCACGGGTCCACGATCGTATCTGCTAGAACTGGAAGATGGGCGGAACTGGAAAAGGCACATCGATCAACTACGAGGTCGCCTGGCACACTCAGACCTACGAACCGAGAACGAGAGCTACCTGCCAATACAGAGTCAGCCACTCGAGAGCCCCAACACAGAGAACTACGACACCTGCGAGCCCAGGACAGAACAAGAGGTCGAATGCGAAACGGAACAACGCCAAAGCAACGAAAGCCAGCAGATCCCCGAACGCCAAAGCAACGAAAGCCTGCAGACTCCCAAACGCGAAACAGAGAAAGCAACCGATCCTGCAACTACTTCCGATCGACCCGAACTGCAACGTTCCACCCAAGTAAGGCAAGCACCAACATACCTTAGAGACTATGTAACTAACCGCAATGTGCTGTCTAAGAGGGGAGGGGTGTTAGATATTAACATATATCGTAGCAAGTCTCCTCTCTGGTCCGCCGCTACGGCGGGAAACAGGTATCATTCTGATTGGTCGAGAGGCGTACCCGATTCCTATAAAAGGGGAACCCTCCGGCCACAGAGCAAGCTGGATCACTACTACTACTAATAGAGAGCTGTTAAGTCACTTCGTGTCCGCAGTCTGTTCTCTCGTTGCCCAGATCTAACAAAAAGATCACAACAGTGAAAGGTAATGGTGCAGGAGCAGGTCACCCATTTACTCCAAATTTCTCAGAAGAGAGAGAAAAAAGTGGTTAAAGTGAGCAGAAAAACTTCACCCCCCTTTAATGACCCAAAAGGAAGAAGAGAAAGAAGGGGGAGGAATGCACAGAGGCATTCACAGGTATCACCGGGGGCATTTCATACACACACTCATGGTAAAAATGAGCGGACACTCACTCTCCCTGCCTTTCCTGCTTCCCTCCAAAGAATGACCCAGAAGGAAGAGGAGGGGAAATTCACGCAGGCAATCACAGGTGTCTGGATCCCTTCAATTATCACTCCCTGGGGCATCGGGGACACATATTCACATTCATACTGCAATCAGATCTTGGCTTGCTCATGCCAACCAATCATAATAAGTATTTCAGGAAGCTTTTTTTTCACAAGCCACCAAGCTTCATTTTCTTTTATTAGAGGCTCTCATCCTCCCTTCAGGTTTGAAAATGATAACACACATACACACACACACATATCATTAAACAACCTTGAAACTTACTGTTTCTTTATATGAAAGGGAATCAAAGTACATTCACACCAACTTTTACCATCAACATACTCACATTTGCACTGCAATTGACTGCTTGTGTATATTAATTTCACATACAAAAATCCCATTTCATTCCTTCTTCATGCAAATCAATTATTTCAATTATTTCAGGGAGCTGTACATAAGCCAATGAGCTCCATTTTCTATTATTAAAGGATCTCAACTTCCCTCCAGGTCTGGAAATGATCACACACACACACACACACACACACATACCATGGAACAACACTTTCAGGCCTGGGGGAGGTCCTGTCCCTTTAAATCTTCAATTTATGTGGCTCATTCTCCAAGCATGGGAAAGCTCAGAGAGCAGTTTAAATCCTAACTACTCTCCCCTTCCCCACAGCTTCAAGCCCAAGCTTATTTATTTATTTATTTATTTTATTTATTTATTATTCGTATTTATAGACCGCCCCTTCTCCCGAAAGGGACTCGGGGCGGTGTACAGTCACTAAAATGCGTTATAAAATACATACATAAAACAATTAAATAATTAAATACGTAGGTGGAGGAGGTTGCAAGACTGTATATAGAATAATAAATATAGTACATTAAAAGCTTATTAAAACCCCAAACCCAATTAAAATGAATAAATCCCCGGGAGGTAAAACTAAGAAAGTGCCAGGCCAGCTGATTGAAATAGGTGCCAGCTGGTCAAACATATCACAATCAATTCAGTGCCATTATTTTGCCAGCTGGTCAAACATATCACAATCAATTCAGTGCCATTCAATTCTATATGTTATTACAGGACCTAGTTACCTGCAGGATCGCATCCTACCCCATACATCCCTGCGACCAATTCGCTCCCACAGGGAGGAACTCCTCCGGATGCCGTCCACTAAGCAATGCCAACGGGCGGCGCCCAGGAGTAGAGCCTTCTCTGTGATGGGCCCAACCCTCTGGAATGACCTCCCCCCCCCCCGATATCAGAACTACTACCGACCTCCGCTCCTTCTGACAGAAACTCAAGACCCACCTGTTCCAATTAGCTGGCCTGGCCCATTTATAGTCCCATTTTATACCTCCTGGCAAACATTTTATTCTGGGATAGTTTTTTAGGGGTAGTTTTTAATGCATTTTTAAATTTTTAAATTTTTTAAATTTGAACTTTAACTATTATTGTACAGTAAATTATATGTTACCTCCTCCAGCCACATCTATATTTATATCTATATCTATATTTATGTATATTTATTGTGTTTTTAATATGACTGTACACCGCCCCGAGTCCCTTCTGGGAGAGGGCGCGGTCTATAAATTAAATAAAAGTTAAAGTTAATTAGTATAGATGCACACATAAGAATTTTAACAGATATTACAACAAATTAATCAAGTCCAATCACCTAAGTCTTCCCATTCAAACAGGCTTTACCTTTTTATTACCTGCTAAATTTCTTACTTTTGCTAGAAGTTATGCCCGTTGTTCTATCTCCTTAAGCACTAGATTGTTAATACGTGTTTCTGCCCTGGGGTGTTCCGTTTCTAATTTGGATCTGCCAGAGGATGCTGGCTAATTTTTAAAGATCCAAACTCTTCCATCTTGATCTCCCAGCGAGTGGGGGCATATTTTTAAAGATCAAGATGTATAGAGACAATGTATAGAGATGTTTGTCCACACATTGTTTGCATTCGGCCAGCGTTCTAGGTTGGACCTCCCAGCACACGCTGGCATATTTTTAAAGATCCAGCTGTATGGAGACTTTCATTAACACATCGTTTGCATCTGGGTGGGGCTCTTGATTCATCTGATGGTGGCCAGAAACCAGCAATTTTGCTGACAAAATCTAAATCAAAACTGCCTTCTGGAGGCCAGGTTTCTACTTTAGGACCAATAGAATAGGTTGGCCAGATAAATGTGCAGAGGGTTTTTACTCAGGTTGAAGGCAAACCTTTAGTAGGAATTTCCTTCATCTCATACATGCACACACAAGGCAACACTCTCCTCTTCCCCCCAAAAGGGGGAAAATCTATACTCACCTCGAAGAGTACAATCTTCCAGGGCTGAAAGACATGAGAACAAGGTTCCCTCCCCCACAGAAAAGGCATTGTTGGAGGATTAGAGGTAAGGGAGGGGCGTGGGGGGATAGATAGCTTGCAGGCAGAGTTTGAAAAATAAAACTATCAGTTACTAAACAGATAAACTGGTAACATTATGGGGATATCACAGATGAAAAATGGGGTCTGGATTCACATGCTTCAGGAACGAAATAAACAGGTAAAATCATTTAAACGCACAATAAGTGCAAGGATGAAACTTTTCTTGCAAATAAACTTAAAACATTTCCTGGGTTGTTACTTTAAGGTATAGAGAAGGAAGGAAAGAAAAAAAAAACCTTATCTTTACTCTGTTTCTGCTGGCCAAACAGACACAAAGTAAAGATCCCCCCCCACCTTCACTTAGTTTTCTGGGCCCAACAAATTGAGCGAAGGCAATTTCTGCCAGTTTACTCTTTTCTTTCATTGAACAATTTAAAATTATTGTTTTTTGGATTGGAGACATCTTAGTTACAATTACCTTGAGGGTGCACAAAGACTTAGACACACATTTACACAAGGACAAGGAGAAAATAAGAGGGGGAAAAAGAGAACTCTCAGGTTTACACATCCTAGTCATTCCCAGCACAAATCTGTTAAATTAGGGAAGGCACAAATCTTAACAAACCACGTGGTTGCATAGAAGGCAGAGAACGAGACAAACAGATAAGAGAAAAAAAGAAACCCCAACATTTCCCTTTTTCTTTTAAGTACCTTTATGTAGCCAAATTCCTTTTCCTGTATCATCTTTCAGCAAAGCCCATTTCTCACACAATTTCCTTGCTCTCTTTTTACTTATGTCAGCCAAAATCTTGGTATCTAAGGAAATCTCTGCGGGCACTTCTGGCTACCCACGAGCTAACGCTTCCCATGACCCTTTACATGCAGGGCTCACTTTGGCCTAGCCAGGTGCCACCCATCGTAAGTTTCAGAAAAAAAAAGATTCTGGGAAGGACTTGTATTCCCCCATGAAGTATTCGGCCCCTCCTCTCAGGGAATCACCTGGGTTTTGAGGATCAAAAAAGTAATCCTTGAGGACCTCTGCCCCTCTGCAGTTAGTATCAAGCACCTCTACTGTTTTCCACTCTTTTCTACTCTTTTGGGCCTTTGCTTTTTTGCTTTCACAGGACAAAAGCAACAACAACATTCACTTTTCCATCCATTTTCACACACACTCTCCTTTCCCTAACAAAAGGTCCTGTGCTCTGGCCTGACCCTCACATTTTCCAGGCTCTCTTGGTAAAACACACAGAGGAACCAGGATCCAGCTGTGATTGGGAGAAAGATTTCATCACTCACACACATGCAGGCATACACACATTTCCACGTTTTGCCATGCTTTAAAATTAAATTTTAGAGAATTAAATTTAGAGGTACTCACCTTCTTTCCAGGCAGCCTTTGAGCTCAAACTCAAAAACCCCTTTAAAACCTACCTCCAAATGGTTAAGGCCAAGATAAAGTCCACCCACAGACTCAATGGGGTCTGTGCCGTCATGGGAGGCTTACCTGTGCCATATCCATTGGTTAGGCTAGCTTGGAGTCCCATCTGGGTCGCCAATTGATGAAAGAAATGTTCTTCTGGGTTTGGCTCCAAGTGGGGAAAAAAGACACTGGAGACATGGAGGCTGCTTGGAAAGATTGTTTTAATGGTAGACAGGACCACGTGGCTTGAGTCCTAAACAGAAAAGGTGAGCACATGCTTCAATGTTGGTAGAGAAGAAGAGAAGGGTGGACTCAGATGCTGGTCCCTGGTTTTATGCCCTCTCTGGCCTTTGATCTTGACCTTGTATTCTGATTGGTTGTCAGACTCCCATGGCGCCATGCAGGGGCAACTCTCTAGGCTGCGTTTTGAATCCAGGTTTGGTTGAGTTCTCAGATGCCATGTGGGGAGTTGGGTAAAGGGCCAATATTATCGTGCCTTAATCCCATCCCCCTGGAGCTGAAGGGGAGAACTCTTTATTATGTAAAGGGACTGGCTTGGCCACCTTAATGGCCCATTGACAAAGTGGTTGGGGGCAGGAAGCTACAGGGAGCTATTCTCAATTCTTCCTTTTCACATCCAGGGAAATGTAATATTCTGCCTTTTCAATATTTCCTAGGATATTTCATTTTTCTGGGAGAGGGCTGGGTGATAACTTTCCACACCATAAACCGAGGACTACCTGGAAGCCAGTTGCATGCATGTGAATGTGTTGCCTTGGGGGATCCTTTTAACATAAACAGATTAGCAAAGATGTTTAAAAACATGTCCGCCAAATGCTGGAAACGTAATATTTTGTTATTTATATTTATTTACACATATATGAGAATGTATGTATGTATGTTCCAGCATAACTCTGCAGCGCCTCAAGCAATTTCAACCAAAATTGATACACAGATGACTTATCCTCTGGAAACAAATACTGGGAGGGTAAGACACTCCTGTGGTGTGTGTGTGTGTGTGTGTGTGTGTGTGTCTGCATGTCTCTCTCTGTATGTGTGTTACAGCATAACTCTGGAATGCCTGGCTTGTTAAGGAGAGAGAGTGCGGCGTCCTAGAGTGGCAATTGTTTGTGATATCAGTTCCTTCACAGCCAGAAAGTCTCCAGATCTTGGGGAGGGCAAAAACATCCCCCCCTGGTGGTGCAGAAGGCTGACTAGACCATACCCACTATGCCCACCCAGCAACCAGGCAGAGAACCTGTTATGGCTGTAAACCAAGGATTACCTGGAAGCCAGTCGCACGTATGTGAATGTGTTACCTTAGGGGGTCCTTTTAGCGTAAACAAAACTGACTTATCGATCCACCTGCAGAGATCCTTGCATGCATGTTTTCATCATCTAAATGTTTCATTGTTATTTGAATTCTGTTCTAAAGCCAGAACTTTGTTCTGAGATTATTTATTTATTATAGGAATGCCTGCCTTAATTTAAAAAAAAAACCCTGGGGCAGATTCACATAAAAGGTTTTTAAGCAACATCCACCACTGGACAATTAAATTTAAGCTAAAACCAATTTGATCCACAGAGACTACGAGACATTAAAAGCAAAATAAAGCAATTAGGAGAAGTCCCTTTTTATTCTTCGCCATGCTGGGGCCTTCTAGAAGTTTGGGACTACAGTCCGCATCTTCTTCCATAGCTCAGATCGATTTACCCTTTTGGCTGCAAATTGATCATCTTTGGTGTTAACTGCTCAAGGGAAGTGGTGATGAGGGCATGTAAAATCCAATAGCCAATGTCTATTTGTCTTCCATCAAATTTTCATTTTCTTTTCAATTATTTTATTGCATTATAAAATGTGAATAATACATTATGGAATAAAGGTAATAACCCAGCACAGTGGCATTGATACCGTAGGAATTGGAAATGGTTAATGTGGTGATGATTTCGATGAATTCAACTTTTCAAGATGATGTTGAATACGATCTGCAAAATGTAGAGACCATAAAGTTACTTAAACTGGATAATTAGATGCCACATGTGACATAGACAAATAGCTGCAAAATGCATTGAATGATTTTACAACATGAGAAAGATTTCAGCCTTTAATACTTTATAGTAAAGTCTTCACTATTGCTATAAATATTAAGAGAGAGAAAAGGAGGGGGAAAGAAACTGGCTAGAAAAACAGATAGTTGTGTCTATACTTGATTCAACATTCCAGAATCCATTATCTAGAAACACCAACAGATCTATCACCCATCTCTCTCTCTGTCTCTCTATCATCTTTCTCTGTATCATTTCTTCCTCTTCCTGACCCCCCTCTCCATCTCTATCTATCTATCTATCTATCTATCTATCTATCTATCTATCTATCTATCTATCTATCTATCCATCCATCCATCCATCCATCCATCCATCCATCCATCCATCCATCCATCTATCTATCTATCTATCTATCTATCTATCTATCTATTTTTCTCTAGTTATAGCTATCTCTCTCATCTCCCTCTCTCTCATCTCTCTCAATCTAAATCAATCTATCTATCATCTATCTCTAGTTTTCTCTCTCTCTCATCTATCTCTCTCTCATCTCTCTCTATCATCTCTCTCTATTTTTCTCTAGTTATAGCTATCTCTCTCATCTCTCTCTCTAGTTTTATCTATCAATCTATCTGTCTGTCTGTCTGTCTGTCTATCTATCTATCTCTAGTTCTCTCTCTCTCTCTCTCTCTCTCTCTCTCACACACACACACACACACATCAGTGTTTCTGGAGAACAGTGTTTCTACTTAAAAGACACACACACAAAAGTGCACTCCCCCCCCCTTTCAGGTTGCAGCCTTGCTTGTTTCCTTCTGCACAAAACAGCCACGTTGTTTATTTGCAATTGTCTCTGAATCCAAGGCAGCTCACATACGCAATATTGCTCTCCTTCGCCTTCCTCTCTGCCTTCCTCTTCGCACACACGCCCAGCGGATGTGAAATTGGCAATTGGGACATGTGAACATTTGGCAGGCAGAAAATGCCTTGCGCCTCACTAATGTGTCATAAAATCTCATTTTATACTGCTGGGCGGTTTGGAAAATGAAGAAAAAGAATTCTAGAGCCTCAGAGTGAATTGGTGTCAAGATTGTTAAACTTTGTATGTTTCTGAAACCAGGGTTAATAGAAGAAAAAGGAATATAAAAGAATTAAATATCCCAGTCTATTTAACCAGTTAACTCAGGAAAAAGCTCATTGAAAAGTAGAGTGTACACAGTTCTAGGCTGCATCAACAGAGGGATAGAATCAAGATCACGTGAAGTGTTAATACCACTTTATAAGGCCTTAGTAAGGCCACACTTGGAATATTTGCATTCAGTTTTGGTTGCCATGATGTAAAAAAGATGTGGAGACACTAGAAAAGAGTGCAGAGAAGAGCAACAAAGATGATTAGGGGACTGGAGACTAAAACATATGAAGAACGGTTGCAGGAACTGGGTATGTTTAGCTTAAGAGAAAGAAGGACTAGGGGAGACATGGTAGCAGTGTTCTGATATCTCAGGGGTTGCCCCAAAGAAGAGGGAGTCAAGCTGTTCTCCAAAGCACCTGAAGGCAGGAAAGAAGCAATGAGTGGAAACTAATCAAGGAGAGAAGCAACTTAGAACTGAGGAGAAATTTCCTGACAGTGAGAACAATTAATCAGTGGAACAGAAGTTGCCTCCTGAAGCTGTGAGTGCTCCAACATTGGAAGTTTTAAAGAAGATGTTGGAAAACCATTTGTCTGGGGTGGTGTAGGGTTTCCTGCCTAAGCAGGGGGTTGGACTAGAAGACCTCCAAGGTCCCTTCCCACTCTGTTATTTTTAATATATACATAAATAGACATCTGAGCCCTTCAGAATCTTCTGGCTTTTGTCTCCAGAGTTTTCTCAAACCTGCTTTCCAATTGCGATGACGTGACAGAAGAATAAAATTTAGGAAATGCATGACCGGAGAAAGAATATTCTAAGTGATTTCATTTTCTTTTTTAAAAAAGAGAATTAACACTTGAGGAGGACACAAACCTTTTGATGCAGATGCATAATAAGCAAAATGAAAAGAACCAAATCCAGTCTTAGCATTAATTTTTAGCGATTCTTCTTCTTGAACTGGAATTTGAGTGGTTTTGAGTGCCGGAAAGGGCAACAGAGAGAAACAATAAATGACTGGGATGAATGTATAAACAGAGAAGATCCAAAACACTTGTTTAAAATGACTTCCTCAGGAACATCAAAGAGCTTTATGAGAATGCAAAATTCATCGCATCAACCGAGGCAGAGGCCGCCGGCAACGATGCTACATCATCCCTACTACTAATTGTAATTAATTGTCAGGAAATGTCACTGGGGAAGCAACAGTTCTAAGACAAGCTACTGGTGTGGCTGAACAGCTGCTGGCTAGCACTAATTGGCTCTCAAAACAGAGTTGTCCAGCAAAGAAATTTCCTGTGTATGCAACTGAAAAAAACAGCTGCCAACGACACTCAGATTAATGAGACACACAGCACCCCAGGATCTGCCAAGGCCTTAAGAATGGCCCTTGGTGGGAGCAGGAGAACAGGACACATTATAAGGGAAACCTCCATAAAATGTTTTGTAGGTGGCACCTAACACCAGCAAGATTAGCAAAGATGTTTAAAAACATATTTTGTTATTTATGTTTATACAGTATATATGGATGTATATATGTATGTTCCAGCATAACTCTGCAGCGCCTCGAGCAATTTCAACGAAAATTGGTACACAGATGATTTACCCTCTGGAAACAAATACTGAGAGGGTAAGACACTCCTGGTGTGTGTGTGTGTGTGTGTCAGTGACGTGCAGTCAGGTGAGGCAAGTGAGGCACAGCCTAACCTCTCATCATCAGGGCAGCGAGTCATTCGATGGGAAACTTGCCTTTTGGGAGGAATGACCCAGCTTGGCTCCCGCTTTCGATCTGCCGTCCAACGACCGAACGGAGAAGCGAAGAGGCAGGAGAGACAAAGCAGGAGCCAAGCCGAGTCATTCCTTCCAAGAGGCAAGTTTCCTATCGAATGACTCGCTGCCCTAGACTCGAGGGGTGGGGGGGAGAGGCTTCCTCCGCTCCGTCCTCTCCCCATCTGCACTGCCCTCGCTCGACAAGCGCGCCCCGGATTCTGCGCAGCTCTGGCAGGCGGTGCCGTGGCCAAATCCCAGGGCGGAGGGCGGCAGGTCGCAACTGAGCATGCCTGACTGTGGAATTCTGGGAGTTGAAGTCCACAAGTCTAAAAAAATTGCTGCCTCACTAGCTATAAACCTCACCGCACGTCACTGGTGTGTGTGCATGTCTCTCTCTGTATGTGTGTTCCAGCATAACTCTGGAATGCCTGGCTTGTTAAGGAGAGCGAGTGTGGTGTCCTAGAGTGGCAATGGTTTGTGATGTCATGGGAGGGAGAAGGGAGAGCCTGGGCCATTAAAGAGAGTGAGTGCTGCTCCTAAAGCGGCAATTATTTGTGATGTCAGTTCCTTCGCAGCTTTGTCTGGAAAGCCAGCCACGACGTTCGCCCTCCAGTGGACCAATGGGAAAGTGCCTGATGATTTTGGGGTGCCAGGATCGCAGACAGGGTGGGAAAGAGGAGTGCAAGGGAGAGGGCAGGGATGATGGGCATGGGAGTAGAGGGAAGAAAGGCCCCTCTTGGCTCCCTGTCAGACAAACGCTCCGATGCCTATAAATACCCGGGCAACGCTGAGTTATCAGCTAGTCATATATATTTCACCTCCTTGATAGTTTCCCAAAACAAACATGGAATCCACATTTATTTGCAGCTCTTTAATCAGGGACACTTCCAGCACACCTTTGGCAAATGGGCCAGGAAGGATTCAGAAAAAAAAAATTGAACAGGGCTCAGACTTGTCATTGGATCCAAGAGCTGAGAACAAGAATGTTTAGCCCCCTGTCTGTCATGATGATTGGCAACCTTCCTGAGCCGTTAAGCACATACTTGCTGAGGATGCTAAAGGACTGTCGTGGGGTCCATGGATATTTACAACATGACTTCCATGATGGATGCCATCAAAAAGAGCACATTGACCAGAAGGCACACAACATCCTGGATGGTCTCACTATGAGAAGTGACCTCTGGGAGATCCTGAAACCTCCGGAAGGGGCTGCGGAAACTTTCAGATTTGGGTTAGTCAGGGTTCCAAGTAACACCAGCAATGAAAGAAGACTCCAAGGCTTGAGTTTTCTCAAAGTTTCGTTTTATTAGAGATGTCATATTAGCACATCTGGGAAAATCCGAATCTGAAAGTTTCCAGGTTTTCCCCACCCAAAAGAAAGTTCAAGTCCCTGTCCAGCACCCACATGTCCATCACATCGCCCAATCAGTCACCGTCCAAAACTGGAGATGCTCTCCCGGTCACTTCAATGCAGCTGCGGGGCAAGATGACCTTGACTTTGTGAGAAAGAACATGATTATGGTTACATATCATCCACACTCTGTATAATCCCCCTCCCATTTTCCCACAGTAGAAAATGTGGCAGCCTGAAGCCCCAATGTGGCTTCCAGGTCTGACACTTTGGTTCAGGGAAAGACAAGGTTAGGCAATTGTATGTGCTCACGTGTGACTGTGCTTAACAACACAAAAGTTCATTCTTTCCTTTTTGTTACTGTAACATAACATAGGAAATTGTACAGAGGAAGTATATGCCAACTTCTTCATTGGGTTAATGAATAGAATAGAATAGAATAGAATAGAATAGAATAACAGAGTGGGAAGGGACCTTGGAGGTCTAGTCCAATCCCCTGCCTAGGCAGGAAACCCTTGGACTCTGAGTTAATTCTGCATGATATTTGGAACACTGACACCTACACACTTTAGACAAATGGTTATCCAACATCTTCTTAAAAACTTCCAGTGTTGGAGCATTCACAACTTCTGGAGGCAAGCTGTTCCACTGGTTAATTGTTCTCACTGTCAGGAAATCTCCTCCTCAGTTCTAAGTTGCTTCTCTCCTTGATTAGTTTCCACCCATTGCTTCTTCTCCTGCCCTCGGGCGCTTTGGAGAATAGCTTGACTCCCTCTTCTTTGGGGCAGCCCCTGAGATATCGGAGCACTGCTATCATGTCTCCCCTGGTCCTTCTTTTCATCAAACTAGCCATACCCAGTTCCTGCAACTGTTCTTCATATGTTTTAGCCTCCAGTCACCTAGTGATCTTTGTTGCTCTTCTCTGCACTCTTTCTAGAATCTTCACATCTTTTCTATATCGTGGCAACCAAAACTGAATGTCGTATTCCAAGTGTGGCCTTACCAAGGCATTATAAAGTGGTAGTAACACTTCACATGATCTTGATTCTATCCCTCTGTTGATGCAGAACTGTGTTGGCTTTTTTGGCAACTGCTGCACACTGCTGGCTCATATTGAAATGGTTGTCCATTTAAATGAGGAAGTAAGTCTACTGAGTTCTATATGTGTATTTTTTCCCAACTAAATGTAAGTCCTGACTTTTTCTACCTTGAATTTCAATTTCATTAGAGGCACAAGCATTCTGTCAAAGGCACTGAAAATACTTGTAGGGGGGAGGGAATCAGTGTACTAACTCAACCCAGCTTCACCAAAGACTGGCCCCATCTTCTCTTTGAAAAGATTTCAGGCAATTTGGTGACAATACCTTCTTGTGTTTCATATGATTAGTTTCCCTCTGGGAACAGATGGGGGGGGGGTTGGCTTTATCTGATTATCTTGGATCATGACAAAAAGGTATGGGACAACCCCCCCCCCCCCACTTAGGAGGGGAAAAAAAAGAACTTTGAATTCTCTTTTTTAAACCACAGGTGTGAGTCTATTCTATTCTAGCAGAGAGAAACAAATAACAGCATGTGGAATCGGAATTTGAGGTCCTCTCCATTATTCCATGCAAATAACTTAATTATTCTGTGTACATCTTCATTGAACTGAAAAGGAGAAAAATATCACCAAAATGAATAGGCTTAGAGGATGATTTATGCTTATGGCCCTTTCCTTAAACTCCAGGAATGAGCAGATTCTTCTAGATCTTGCATCTAGAAACGCATCTATGACTTCTGACAGATGGCAGTCCAGTCTCTTCTTGAAAGCCTCCAGGAATGAAGCTCCCACAACTTCCAAAGGCAACTTCTGTTCCATGGGTAGATGGTTCTCATTGTTGGAAGAAATGTCCTTCTGGGTTTGGCTCCAAGTGGGGAAAAAGACACTGGAGACATGGAGGCTGCTTGGAAAGATGGCTTTAATGGTGTACAGGACCACATGGCTTGAGTCCTGAAGAGAAAAGGTGATCACATGCTTCAATGTTGATGGAGAAGAAGAGAAGGAAAAACTGAGATGCTGAGTCCCTGGTTTTATTAATTAATTAATTTAATTTATTAAATTTCTAGACCGCCCCCTCTCCCCGGAGGGACTCGGGGCGGTGTACAGGAATAAATTAAAAAACATACATAGCTAAAAATCAAATTAAACAACCCCTGTACGAATTTATAAAAATTAAAAACATTAAAAACAGACCCTAAAACCAATCCTAAAAATTTAGAAATAAAACTGAGGTGGGAAAGATGGAATTAGGCCAAGCCGGCTAGCTGGAATAGGTGGGTTTTAAGTTTCTGACGGAAGGAGCGGAGATCCGTAGTCATTCTAATGTCGGGGGGAAGGTCATTCCAGAGGGTCGGGCCCATCACAGAGAAGGCCCTTCCCCTAGGCGTCGCCCGCTGGCACAGCCTAGTGGACGGCACCCGGAGGAGTCCCTCTCTGTGTGAGTGAATCGGCCGAAGGGATGTATGGGGCAGGATACGATCCCGCAAATAACTAGGTCCTGTGCCACGGAGCGCCTTAAAAATGATGGTTAACACCTTGAAAAGCACCCGAAAAGCCACAGGCAGCCAGTGTAGCCCGCGCAGGAGAGGTGTTACGTGGGAGTAGCCAGAGACTCCTGAGACTGCCCGCGCGGCCGCATTCTGAACCAGCTGCAGCCTTCGGGTGCATCTCAAGGGGAGCCCCATGTAGAGAGCGTTACAGTAGTCTAGCCGGGACGTCACAAGCGCATGAGTGACTGTGCGAAGGGTGCTCCGGTCCAATAGGGGACGCAATTGGCGCATCAGGCGAACCTGGTGGAACGCCCCCCTGGCCACGGCTGTCACATGGTCATCCATGGACAGCCGGGTATCCAGAAGGACGCCCAAATTGCGTACCCGATCCACGGGGGCCAGACGTTCACCCCCAATGGCCAGTGATGGAGTAAGCTGGTTGAACCGGGGCGCCGGTAGCCACAGCCACTCAGTCTTGGACGGGTTGAGCTTGAGTCTGTTACTTCCCATCCAGATCCGTACGGCTTCCAGACACCGGGACATCACTTTGATAGCATCATTGGGGTGGTTTGGGGTAGAGATGTACAGCTGGGTATCATCCGTGTACAGATGGTAATCTACCCCAAACCCACGAATGATCTCGGCCAGCGGCTTCATATATGTATTGAACAGGAGAGGCGAGAGGACCGACCCCTGTGGCACCCCACAAGAGAGCGGCCTCGAGGTCGACCTCTGCCCCCCTGCCAATACAAATTGCACTCGTCCAGAGAGGTAGGAGGAGAACCACTGCAAAACGGTGCCCCTCACCCCCAACCCCTCCAATCGATGCAATAGGATACCATGGTCGATGGTATTGAAAGCCGCCGAGAGGTCTAATAGGACCAGGATGGAGGAACAACCCCCATCTCTGGCCCTCCAGAGATCATCCACCAACGCGACCAATGCCGTCTCCGTGCTGTGGCCGGGCCGGAAACCGGACTGGCACGGGTCCAGATAATCATTTTCCTCCAAGTGGCACGGAAACTGTTGTGCCACCACACTCTCTACAACCTTCGTCAGAAAGCAGAGGTTGGAGACGGGACGGTAGTTGGCTAACAGAGCTGGGTCCAGGGAAGGCTTCTTGAGGAGGGGCCTCACCACTGCCTCTTTCAGGGCGGCCGGCAGAAACCCCTCACTCAAGGAAGCATTGACTAACTCCTGGAGCCAGCCTCGTGTGACCTCCCAGGATGCCAGTACAAGCCAGGAGGGACACGGGTCCAATAAACATGTGGTGGCTCGCAGTCGCCTACGCAACCTGTCCATATCTTCGGAAGTAACAGAGTCAAACTCCTCCCAGAATGGGACCTCAGGACCCGCCTCCGACGTCCCTTCCAGACCACTAGTAGGGACCAACTCGCTTCGAATCTGAGCGATTTTGTACTGCAGATACTCCCCAAATTCCTCTGCTCTGCCCTGCAAAGGAGCTTCCCGCTGCCTCTGTTGGAGGAGGGAGCGGGTCACCCCAAACAGGGCGGCAGGGCGGTTATCTGCGGACGCAATAAGAGTGGCACAATACTGACGCTTGGCCACTCTTAACGCCACAAGGTAAGTCTGTAAATGGGCTCTCACCTGAGTTCAGTCAGATTCAGAGCGTGATGATCTCCATCTGCTCTCTAGGTGTCTCTTGTGGCGCTTCATCACCCTCAGCCCCTCGGTGAACCAAGGGGCCTGGGTGGTTCGCTGCCGCAAGAGAGCCCGCAAAGGTGCCACCCGGTCCAAGGCCCCGGCGGCCGCACTGTTCCATGCAGCCACTAGGTCCTCCGATCGGGTGTGGGTCAGGGCTACAGGAAATGGCCTGAGCTCCGTCTGGAACCTGTCAGGTTCCATCAGGCGCCTGGGGCGGAACCATCTTGGGCAATCTGGTTCCGCCTCCCCGCGGTGGGGAGTAGCGGCTGGAAAGTCGAGCCAGAGCAGTGAGTGATCAGACCATGACAGGGGAGTGATAGCTAAATCCCCTACTCCCAGATCACTCCTCCATTGGCCAGAGACAAAAATAAAATCCAGTGTGTGTCCTCCCTCATGTGTGGGGCCCTGAATTATTTGGGTCAGGTCCATGGCTGTCATGGAAGCCATGAACTCCCGAGCTGCTTCGGATGCCTCCCCTACCGATGGCAAGTTGAAGTCACCCATGACCAACAGTCTAGGCGTTTCAACTGCCATCTCGGCGATCACCCCAAGGAGCTCGGGCAGGGCTGCTGATGCATAGCGATGAGCCAGGTATACAATTAGCAAGCCCAACTGCTTCCCTGGGCCCCACTTCACACACAGGGACTCACAACTGGTTATCTGTGGCACAGTGGTCTGTCTCGGCTCAAGACCTTCCCTCACAATGACCGCTACCCCACCACCCCTGCCTAGTGCCCGTGGCTGATGAAATGCGCGGTAACCTGGCGGGCACATTTCCACGAGAGGGAGGCCTCCCTCGTGGCCCAGCCAGGTCTCCGTAATTCCTGCCAGGTCCGGCTCCCCCTCTGACACCAGGTCATTAATGAGGGGGGCTTTGTTGACAACGGACCTGGCATTGCATAGCATCAGCCTCAGGCCCTGGCTCTGTAGGGCCTGACCACCTAGATTGCGGGGGTTGGGATATATGACCGGCCGAACCCAACGACCATGGTCTCCCAACCGGTGATGCGATCTCTGTCTACCCTCGCACCTGCCCCTCCCCACGACCATTGGAATGAAAAGACCCTCTTCTGGAATATCGCTACTCCCCCCCCTCTCTGGCCTTTGATCTTGAGCTTGTATTCTGATTGGTTGTCAGACTCCCATGAGGCCATGCAGGGGCAACTCTCTAGGCTGCGTTTTGAATCCAGGTTTGGTTGAGTTCTCAGATTCCATGTAGTGAGTTGGGTAAAGGGCCAATATTATCATGCCTTAATCCCATCCCCTTGGAGCTGAAGGGGAGAACTCTTTATTATGCAAAGGGACTGGCTTGGCCACCTTAATGGCCCATTGACAAAGTGGGTGGAGGCAGGAAGCTACAAGGAGCTATTCTCTCTTTAAACATGTTTCTTCCTTTTCATATCCAGGGAAATATGATATTCTGCCTTTTCAATATTTCCTAGGATATTTCATTTTTCTGGGAGAGGGCTGGGTGATAACTTTCCACATCACTGTCAGAAAATTTCTCCTTATTTGCAGGTTGAATATCTCCTTGACCAGTTTCCATCCATTGTTTCTTGTCTGGCCTTCGGGTGCTTTGGAGAATAGCTTGACCTCTTCCTCTCTGGGGAAGCCCCTCAAGTATTGGAAGACTGCTCTCCTGTCTCCCCTGGTCCTTCTCTTCACTATGTCCAGTTCCTGCAACCGTTCATTGTATTTTTAAGCCTCCAGTCCCCTCATCATCCTGGTTGCTCTTCTCTGCACTCTTTCTAGGGCCTCAACATCTGTTTTGGATTGTGGTAACCAGAATTCAATGTGGTATTCCAAGTGCTCAGCTTCCTTCAAAGAAGACTGTTGGTTTTTATTCCTTCCAAGGATAAATTTTAAAAGCACTTTACTTTGTATGCGATCTACCCTTTCATCTGCAATTCAGACTAAGGCACAAAAGGCATTTGTTAAAAAATGTCAGCGAGCTTCAGGGAACAATGGTGTTACTTCTTGATGTTTGTTAGAGCTTCTGGATTCACGGTTTATTGGAAAATGCTTTAATTTCTATTAGATCACTTGCCTGATTCAATATTCTTCTATCTGGCAAGGCAATTGTCCCATAAAAGAACCTTAAAAGACCAGGGACTGAAAAGAAAAGGAAAAAAACCTTAGATGAATGTCTTGGCCATTTTACAATCATTTTTTTTCTCCTCCACATTCTCTGCAAATTCCACTAAATTTCCTACTGCCTCGTCCATTTAGTGTTTCCGTAGAAATGCCCCTCAATTATTGTGGTCAAGAGATATAAAACTTGAGATTGCTTTCAAGGTTTCTTCTGAATAGTTCTTACGGGATTCTCAGAGAGAGAAGGGCCTTTCATTCTAGTATTTCCAAGTTGAGTAGAACCAATCTACATTTTATTATGTAGGAAGTTATCACCCAGCCCTCCCCCAGAAAAATGAAATATCCTAGGAAATATTGAAAAGGCAGAATATTTCTCTGGATGTGAAAAGAAACACGTTTCAAAAAGACAAGGTAACTCTCCCTGCAGCTTCCTGCCCCCACCTTTTGTCCATGAGCCATTAAAGCCTGAGCCAGTCCCTTTACATAATAAAAGAGTTCTCCCCTTCAGCTTCAGGGGGATGGGAATGAAGGCATGATAATATAAGCCTTTACTCAACTGACCACATGGCATCTGAGAACTCTGAGAATTCAACCAAACCTGGACTCAGCCTAGAGAGTTTCCCCTGCATGGGCCCATGTGAGTCTGACAACCAATCAGAATACATTTCTTACACGGGAACAGGAAACAGATAGGTGGGACTGAACAGGTTATAAAAAGCCTAGCAAGCCCCTTCCCCTTCCTTCTCTTCTTCTCCCCAACATTGAAGCATTTGATCACCTTTTCTGTTCAGGAGCTCAAGCCATGTGGTCCTGTCCACCATTAAAACCATCTTTCCAAGCAGCCTCCACATCTCCAGTGTCTTTTCCCCCACTTGGAGCGGAACCCAAGAACATGTTTAAAGAGAGAATAGCTCCCTGTAGCTTCCTACCCCCACCCACTTTGTCAATGGGCCATTAAGGTGGCCAAGCCAGTCCCTTTACATAATCAAGAGTTCTCCCCTTCAGCTCCAGGGGGATGGGATTAAGGCATGATAATATTGGCCCTTTACCCAACTCCCCACATGGCATCTGAGAACTCAACCAAACCTGGATTCAAAACGCAGCCTAGAGGGTTGCCCCTGCATGGCCTCATGGGAGTCTGACAACCAATCAGAAGACAAGCTCAAGATCAAAGGCCAGAGAGGGCATAAAACCAGGGACTCAGCATCTCAGTCCTTCCTTCTCTTCTTCTCCCCAACATTGAAGCATGTGATCACCTTTTCTCTTCAGGACTCAAGCCATGTGGTCCTGTCCACCATTAAAGCCATCTTTCCAAGCAGCCTCCATGTCTCCAGTGTCTTTTTCCCCACTTGGAGCCAAACCCAGAAGGACATTTCTTCAGAAGGACATTTCTTTCAACAATAGGATATAAATATGGTGTATGGAGAGCAGAAGAGCCAATGATAGTTTTTGGCGGTTGGTGGCAAGACAAATTGACATAATAATGTTGTATGTAATGGTATACATGTGGTTATTTGTATGAAAATGAAAAATAAAAAACTTTTAAAAGAAAAAAAACGATTCTGCCCATCCCTCTCGAAATATGGGCATTCATCCTAGTTCCTGTCCTCAGAACAACCAGAAAACTTTTAAAGAAGTATGCATCACCTGTTAAACTAACCAAACAGGATTAAAGGATGGGATATATAGAACCACAGGCTCTGGTTTTCCCAGTTGCAAGGGATGGCTGTGAAGGATGGACCATAAGGGAGGCTGAGCGCCAAAGAATGGAGGCCTTTGAACTCTGGTGCTATAGAAGACTCCTGCGAGTCCTTTCCACTGCAAGGCCATCCAACCGGTCAGTCCTAGAGAAAATCAACCCTGACTGCTCTTTAGAAGGCCACATCCTGAGGAGCAAATCTTTTGGCCACCAAATGAGAAAAAAAGACTCCCTGGAGAAGAGCCTGATGCTGGGAACGATGGAGGGCAAAAGAAGAAGGGGACGGCAGAGAATGAGGTGGCTGGATGGAGTCACCAAAGCAGTCGGTGTGAGCTTAAATGGACTCCAGAGGATGATAGCGGACAGGAAGGCCTGGAGGAACATTGTCCATGGGGTCGCAATGGGTCGGACACAACTTCACAACTAACAACAACAACAAAGATAGATAGATAGATAGATAGATAGATAGATAGATGGATGGATGGATGGATGGATGGATGGATGGATGGATGGATGGAAGATACAATACAATAGCAGAATTGGAAGGGACCTTGGAGGTCTTCTAGTCCAACCCCCTGCCTAGGCAGGAAACCCTATACCATTTCAGACAAGATACAGAATAGATGGATGGGTGGGTGGTTGAGTGGATAGATAGATAGATGGATGGATGGATAGATAGATAGATAGATAGATAGATAGATAGATAGATAGATAGATAGATAGAAGCCTAATACTGGGAACGATGTTGGGCAAAAGAAGAAGGGGACAACAGAGAATGAGGTGGCTGGATGGATAATAAGCCCAATCGGGGTTTTGAGCGCATGCATTAAAATAAGCCCTCCCCCCAAAATATTGCAATACAGCAGCAGCCACGAGGTGACCACGCTCGCTGCCTCCTGCATCTCAAAAATAAGAGCTCCCCGAAAATAAGGCCATGTGCTTAATTTGGGGGGGGGGTGTCAAAAAAAATAAGACCCTGTCTTATTTTCAGGGAAACACAGTACTTGTGCAAATGCAGGTTCAAATTGCTTCCTTGCTAATGCCAGCTCACTGGGGTGAAATAATTATGCAATTGGCATCCTCGCTCCTTCCTCCATCACCATGGTGGTCAGTGTTGCTGCTGCAGCTTAAATTTAAACCGCAGGGGAATCAGGTTCCATATCGTCCTTGTTACGGTCTGTTTGTGGCTTATGAAATGAAGCTAATCATGCAAAGAAAGAGAAGAAGATGGAAGGATGAAGGACACTTCTGGGAGCAGGCTGGTCCATCCCGGTGCATGGTTGGCGTCCACAAAGCCATTCCATGCCAAGACCCAAGTGTTTAGCAAAGTTTAAACCAAGGAGGTTGCTTAGTAACAGCACAATACCCCTTGTGTTTTGCAAATTCTTCTTCTTATTTTTTAAAAAGGCCCTGAAATTAAATATGGAGTAGCAGTTGATATCCTGCCTCATGGAAGTTCAGAGGACATCCTAGTCATCAAACTAGAGGCAGAGATGCATCTAGATAATTTTGGATTTTCTAATCCAGCTCATGGGCTGTTTGAGAATGGCGTGCATAACTTCGCATATTTCAACATCTTTGAAATGAGCCCTGTGGTGGTTTAGGTCCACCTGATTATTTTGCGGATCCAGGCTTCTACTTGTACTAGGCTAGGGGAGAACATCCCAGCTTCTCTGCTACAACATGAGAAGAGCAAGAACTTGAACTTTAACTTTTATTTGATTTCTAAACCGCGCCCTCTCCCAGAAGGGACTCGGGGCGGTGTACAGTCATATTTAAAACACAGTAATATACATAGATATAAATATAAAATAGATTTAGGTATGGCTGGAGGAGGTAACATATAATTTACTGTACAATAATAGTTAAAGTTCAAATTTAAAATTTAAAAATTTTAAAATTTAAAAATGCATTAAAACTACCCCTAAAAACTATCCCGGGATAAAATGTTTGCCAGGAGGTATACAATGGGACTATAAATGGGCCAGACCAGCTAATTGGAACAGGTGGGTCTTGAGTTTCTGTCGGAAGGAGCGGAGATCGGTAGTAGTTCTGATATCGGGGGGGGGGGGGGGGGAGGTCATTCCAGAGGGTTGGGCCCATCACAGAGAAGGCTCTACTCCTGGGCGCCGCCTGTTGGCATTGCTTAGTGGACGGCACCCGGAGGAGTCCCTCCCTGTGGGAGCGAATTGGTCGCAGGGATGTATGAGGTAGGAAGAAGGCAACACACAACACCATTAAATTATGGCAAAGTCCAAGACCACCAAGCTTCCATTCAGACAGGAGGGGACCATCTGCGGTTCTCCACATGCGTCCCTATAGCAAACCACAGGGGAAAGGCTATGGTTTTCCAGTTAATCTTTGCTTGAGCAGCAACATTTACTTAATTGAATAGAATAGAATAACAGAGTTGGAAGGGATCTTGGAGGTCTTCTAGTCCCCTGCTTTCTAGGAAACCCTACACCACTTCAGACAAATGGATGTCCAGTCTCTTCTTTAAAACTTCCAGTGTTGGAACATTCACAACTTCTGGAGGGAAGTTGTTCCACTGATTAATTGTTCTAACAGTCAGGAAATTCCTCCTTAGTTCTAAGTTGCTTCTCTCCTTGATTAGTTTCCACCCATTGCTTCTTGTCCTGCCCTCAGGTGCTTTGGAGAATAGATTGACTCCCTCTTTGTTGTGGCAGCCCCTGAGATATGGAAACAGTTGTAAGCTGTAGTGAGATCATTCGTTCACTTGTTCACGCATTCATTCGTTCATTCATTATCAGGATAGAGTTGGAAGGGACCTTGGAGGTCTTCTAGTCCAACCCCCTGCTGGAACCCATGCATATTTAAATCTGAATGATTGGACAGAATTTTCCAAAGTGGGATATGAATTTAAATTCAAATCTCTCTCTCTTTCTCCCTCTCCCCCATCTCTTTCACACAGAAGTTTATTGCAGCAAAATCTCCATTTTTCCTCACCCATTGTTTTTTTCCAAACTGATGAATGATTCAGGGAGAATTTAAATTATATTTTATGATAGCCTGAGGCCAGCTTGCTCAGAAACAAAAAAGGCAAACATCAAAGCATCTATAAACCTATCTTCCTAAAAATTAAGATATACAATCATTCAAATAAGTTGTACTCGTAATGACCGTAATATTTATATCCCAGAGGTCACCTTCTCCTGCCATGTTATAAAAGTGAAATAGCAAAATTTGGGCAACTGATATGTGACACAGTAATTATCACTGGGTGAAACAAAATCTATAGGGAAAAAAAACCTTCAGGCTGGGCTGGAGTTTCTGACCCAGCCTGAGCAGAAGCAAGAAAAAGTTTTCCGGTCACCAAAAATCCCTCTTTATTTATCTCTTGTGAATTAATTGCATTCACCCACCGAAAGTCCAGGCAAGAGTCCTGCAAGGAGTTAACTGCAGCAGCAGACCTTATCAGTTCAGTACAATAATGGCAAGGCTGTGAGCTCCCAGCCGAAAGGCTGCAAATTAATTTCTGGCAAGGCAGTCTTTGCTGCACGAAACACAATGAGCAAAATCTTCAGAAATAGGAACTGTTGTCTCCTACAACCACTACTCCCCTTTCCTTCTATTTATTCCCCAGCCAGGGAGGAGCCATTCAGCGTCCACGTATGCTTTGCTTCCCGAATCGACTCCTTGTCCTCCATTGTTCTCCTCTCCTAACAGCTCTGTGCATATCAGTAGTGGGTTCCAGGCGGTAGGCCCTGGTACAGGCATACCAGTGGCAGCTTTGAGCAGCGGCCACCATACTGGAACAGTGCTATGGTGGGCCCACCCACCCGCTCTTGTTCCTTACCTGATTTTAAGGCAACTGGGCTGTTTGCATACACAGTGTATGGCACCTGCGCGACCTCTGCCGAGCAGCTGGAGCATCGCAGGGCGGCAGCATGTGCATGCGCCCAGAGCATGCATGCATGAAGTGGACGTCCGGCCCTGTTGCAGCGTACCGGTTGCGATGGGATCCGGAACCCACCACTGGTGCATATGTGCATCTGGAAGAGGCCCCAGCTGTTCTTCCACCTCCCACATATCAGCCTCCAAAGGCAGCTGCCTCTCCAGTGGTTGTGAAATATCAGATGCCCCTGGCTCTATCGCTGTGTCTGACACAGAGCAGCCACCAGAGCCTTCCCTAGTCCCCAGAACTGGCCCAGGTTCCTCCCCAACCTCCTCCTCATCCGGGTCTGCCGCCAGCTCCCCTGACAGCTGGCAGGGCGCAACATGGAGTCGGTAGCAAAGAAGGAAAATCAATCCCTCTTCTTGCATAATGAGGCTTCTCCCATCTCTCCGTGGTCCCCTTTCCTGCAGGCCAACCCCACCCAGCTCCTTCAAACGCTCCTCATCGTTAACGTTTGCTCTGAACTCTGCACAGTAAAAGAGAGATGGGTAGGAACAAAAGGCAGCCACTTCCACTCTTCAACAGCCTTGAAAAACCAGCTGCCAAAATTTGGCAGCAGAACAGCTGATGCCAAATAAGGAGGAGCTGTGTGTGTTCAGCTTGTTGGAGGCAAAAACCGGAAGATGTTTCCCCATCCATCCCTTCAGGAGAAGCCTCCAGAAGGAAGATGGCTAAAACATTTCTCTCCCATCCTGCTACGGCTTGGGGTGGAAGAGTTCCTTTGACGTTGCAATGTGCTTTAGAAGAAGAGATATCTCCAGAGCTGCATCTGTTCCAACCCAGGGTGATAATAGCAATAACACTTAGACTTATGTATCGCTTTACAATGCTTCACATCCCTTTCTAATCAGTTTATACAGTCAGCCTCTTGCCCCCAACAATCTGGGTCCTCGTTTGATCCATCTTGGAAGGATGCAAGGCTGAGCCAATCTTGAGCCTGGTGGGATTCAAACTGCTAAATTGCAGGCTGTTGGCAGTCAGCAGAAGTAGCCTGCAGTACTGCACTCTAACAGGAAGGAAGGAAGGAAGGAAGGAAGGAAGGAAGGAAGGAAGGAAGGAAGGAAGGACTTATATACCGCTTCACAGTGCTTTGCAGCCCTCTCTAAGCAGTTTACAAAGTCAGACCTCAACAATCTGGATCCTCAGTTTGCTGACCTCGGAAGGATGGAAGGCTGAGTGAACCTTGAGCCTGGTGAGATTTGAACTGTCAAGAAGTTTCTTCATGATCTGAAGACGCTTCTTGGATGAGAAGTGAAATGTCTTCAAAAGAAAAAAAACCAGAAAGTCCAGTTGCCTCTTGAAAAAGCACCTTTGGGACAACCAGGACCTGGATGACAGAATCTCTACAGACAAATAGACAGTCCCTTGTCTGAAATGGTATAGGTTCTCCTGCTTGAACAGAGGGTTGGACTAGAAGACCTCCAAAGTTCCCCTCGCACATCTTTGCTAGTCATTCCTGACTCTAGGGGGCGATGCTCATCCCTGTTTCAAAGCCGAAGAGCCAGCACTGTCCGAAGACGTCTTTATGGTCATGTGGCCGGCATGACTCAATGCTGAAGGCGCATGGAACGCTGTGACCTTCCCACCAAAGGTGGTTCCTATGTTTCTACTTGCATTTTTATGTGCTTTCGAACTGCTAGGTTGGCAGAAGGTGGGACAAGGAACTCACTCTGTTATGCGGCGCTAGGGATTCAAACTGCCGAACTGCCAACCTTTCTGATCGACAAGCTCAGTGTCTTAGCCAATGAGCCACTGCGTCCCTCCTCTTTGCCCTGAACTTAATTGAGAAGATGGGCTTCCAGGAATTTAAAATCTCCCAGGGATTGGAGACACTAATTCTTGACGAGCACACCTTCTGAATGGCTGCCGGCTGGCAATATCTGGGACACGGGCTGCTTAAAATGCCAAAATAATCAGACTTCCAGCTTGCCGTTGTTTACTCATCCGGAAACCTTTGCCAAGTGCAGCAGGAGAACAAAACTGAGTCAATTAACGTGGCTAATGAAAGGCAGCCCAGGGCCGTTCACAACCCGAGAAAGGAATTACCGGCTTGCACGCAGATCAACCCAGGATATCGATATATTCAGGCAAGATCCATTGTGTGCGGCAACCCTTGTGATCCCGGAGAAACCAGGACAGCTGCTCACCGGCTCTTAAATATCTGTGCCTTGTTGCAGAAAGAATGAATTTAGAATAACAGTTGGAAGGGACCTTGGAGGTCTTCTAGTCCAACCCCCTGCTTAGGCAGGAAACCCTACACCATTTAGCCAATGGTTGTCCAACATCTTCTTGAAAATTTCCAGTGTTGGAGAGTTCACAACTTCTGGAGACAAGTTGTTCCACTGATTAAATGGTTAAACCTTGGTTAATGGGAGACAATCCCTCTGCCTCACATCATGGCCAGACTAGAAATCTTACTCTGACTTTATGTCATGGGTGGCTTTCCATGACATGCTGGACCACTTTAGCTTAATCTAATGTTCTGCACAGCTGCCTTTGATTTGACTGTTTCTTTTGTTTCTTGGAAACAGGCAAATCCATGATATTTCAGATATGTTGATTGCTCTATCATGACAGTTCTGAGCCAACTTTCCTTGCGATTCCTAATTTGGAAATACAATTATTATTTTTAAAAAATCAACAACAGACTTGACACATTTTTCTGGGCTATGACAGGAAACCTCTTGTATAAAGGTTGTTTTTTTCATTCTTACAGTATTCTGTTGTTTAAAATTATAGTGGAGATATCCGGTGTCATGGAGAAGAGAGAGTACATCCTCCTTGTCTGCTTTGTGGGGGGGCGGGAAGTAATTTGTGATATCAAATTAGTAAAAGAAAATCATTTGAGAAGGAAGGGCTCCATGGAGAAGAGCTGAGAATTCTGGGAAGGATTGAGGGCGAAAGAATAAGGGGACACCAGAGAATGAGGTGACTAGATGGACTCCAGAAGATGATAGAGGACAGGAAGGCCTGGAGGAAGATTGTTCATGGGATCGCAATGGGTCGGACATGACTTCACAATTAACAACAACAACAGCAACAACAACAACAACAACAGAGATAGATGGATGGATGGATGGACAGAAAGACAGATAATGGATGGATGGATGGGTAGGTGGGTGGACAGACAGACAGACAGACAGACAGACAGACAAATGGATAATGAATGGGTAGGTGGATGGGTGAATAGATAGATGGATAGACAGACAGATAGATAGATAAGAGCCTATGCTGGGAACGATGGAGGGAAAAAGAAGAAGGAGACAACAGAGAATGAGGTAGCTGGATGGAATCACCGAAGCAGCCGGCATGAGCTTATATGGACTCCAGGGGTAGAGGACATGAAGGCCTGGAGGAATGTTGTCCATGGGGTCGCGATGGGTTGGACACGACTTCTCAACTAACAACAAAAACAACAAAGATGGATGGATGGATGGATGGATAGACAGGCAGACAGACAGATAATGGATGGATGGTTGGGTAGGTGGGTGGGTGGTTGGGTGGACAGACAGACGGACAGACAGACAGATAGATAAGAGCCTAATGCTGGGAATGATGGAGGGCAAAAGAAGACGGGCACAACAGAGAAGGAGGGGGCTGGATGGAGTCACCAAAGCAGTCGGTGTGAGCTTAAATGGACTCCAGAGGAGGGGAGAGGACAGGAAGGCCTGGAGGAACACGGTCCATGGAGTTGCGATGGGTTGGACACAACTTCACAACTAACAACAACAACAAAGATAGATAGATAGATACATGGATGGATGGATGGATGGATGGATGGATGGATGGATGATAGACAGACAAAACGAGAGAGAGAGAGAGAAGAGAGAAGAGAGACAGAGAGAGACAGAGCGAGAGACAAAGAGAGTGGAACAGGGACTTTGATGATGTAGGAGTGGCAGCCATCTTCACTATTTCTATTTCTCACCCCGGTGGATGATGCTGAAATTACACACTTTTTTTTTGGCTACCCATGGATCCTTCCTAAGGGAGATCTTTTTTCCGTTAAGTTAAATGCTACTTTGGGGCGTCTCTGGCAGATTTATTTTAATTTTGTAATCCTGCGACTTCCTCCGTTTCCTTCCTTTGGGTGGCGAGGGTGTCCAGCAGCTGTCTCTGTTTGTATCATGTTCCCACCAAATAAATGAACATCATCCTGTCCCCATTGTTTCTTTTAATGGCCCTTCACTTCCACGGTCGACTTCTGGGCCCAGGCATTGGAGATTGGGTGGGAATCATAACCGGCTTTTCTTTTCGTTTCTTTTCTTTGTCAACTAAGATGCAACCTCACATGGGGCTTGTTCAGAAATCAAACCTTACCTTTGAAATGAGGAAGGGAAAGGAAGGGAAAAGAAAAGAAAAGAAGGGAAGGGAAGGAAAGGAAAGAAGGAGAGGAAAGAAGGAAAGGAAAGGGAAGGGAGGGGAAAAGAGGGGAGGAAGCAAAGGGAAGGGAAAGGAAGGGAAAAGAAAGGAAAGATGGGAAGAAGGAAAGGAAGGGAAAAGAAAAGAAGGAAAGGAAAGGAAGGGGAAAAGAGGGGAGGAAGCAAATTGAAGGGGGAAGGGAAGGGAAAAGTAAAGGAAAGATGGGAAGAAGGAAAGGAAAAGAAAGGGAGGGAAAAGGAAGGGAAAAGAAAGGAAAGATGGGAAGAAGGAAAGGAAAGGAAAAGAAAAGAAGGGAAGGAGAGGAAAGAGAGGGAAAAGAGGAAAGAAAACAAAGGGAAGGGAAAGGAAGGGAAAAGAAAAGAAGGGAAGGAAAGGAAATGGGGAGAAAAGAGGAGAGGAAGCAAAGGGAAGGAGAAGGGGAAGGGAAGGAAGAGGAAGAAAGGGAAGGGAATGAAAGAAAAGCAAAACGAAGTGAAGTGAAGGAAAGGAGAGGAAAGGAAAAGGGTTATGAGAGGATGTGAAGGGAAGGGAGGGGAAGGGAAGAGAATGGAGAGTAAGGAGGAGGAGGAAGGAAGGAAGGAAGGAAGGAAGGAAGGAAGGAAGGAAGGAAGGAAGGAAGGAAGGAAAGGGATGCACATTCAGATTTTCAAGATTCTGTTACCATAACCTAACAATAAAACTAAGATTAGCATGGGTGATTTTGATTTCCGAGTCTTTTCTGCCTTGAAGAGGTGACCTCAGGGGAGATACGCTCCCAAACGACAGCCAGGAGGCCAATTGGTTTCAGCTCCTGGAAGGGTTCTTTCCCTGGGCCACGGCCTCCATAAAGCATCAGAGCAGGACAGCCAATCTGACTCACCCACGCTCTGGAATCAGTGGGAACCACTTCGCTCTCTCTGGAGCATCGCTTTGAAGAGGTGTTTGGATGAAGCCTTTTGATCAAACGCATTGGAGGAACATGTTCCACAGCTCCCTGAGTCACCCCTGAATTTTCCCCCCTGCTTTGCCTTACACTGACAAACTGTCTCCAGAGCTTGCCATCGGAATATGGTAGCATACATTGAGTTTGGAGACTGCTTGTTGTTGTTAGTTGCGAAGTTGTGTCCGACCCATCGTGACCCCATGGACAATGTTCCTCCAGGCCTTCCTGTCCTCTACCATCCTCTAGAGTCCATTCAAGCTCACACCGGCTGCTTCAGTGACTCCATCCACCCACCTCCTCCTCTGCCGTCCCCTTCTTCTTTTCCCCTCCATCGTTCCAAGCATAGGCTCTTATCTATCTATCTGTCTGTCTATCCATCTATCTATTCACCCACTCATTCATTATCTTCTCCAGGGAGTCCTTCCTTCTCATTAAGTGGCCAAAGTACTTGAGTTTCTTCTTCAGGATCTGGCCTTCTAAAGAGCAGTCAGGGTTGATCTCCTCTAGGACTGACCGGTTGGATCGTCTTGCAGTCCAAGGGACTGGCAGGAGTCTTCTCCAGCACCAAAGGAGGCTGGCAGTGATCTCCAATTGCCATATTCCTCTAAAATCTTTGCAAGTGTCTGCTCCAATGTAGACTGTCCCATTGTGTATTGAACTAGAACTTCTTTGTCTGTGCACCTCTGCACATAGCTGGAACTGGATGGGTGGAAGCTGCCAGCGTGGCAGTGAAAGTTTGGACCATGTGATGGACTTGTGGGGGTTGGGGGGAAGATCCTGAACTTTCAACTGGGTGAGGAAAAAAGGGAAGCTTTCAGATTCGGATTTTCCCAGATGGCTCCCTTAATAAATTGGAACTTTGAGGAATCCTTTGCCTCGGACTGTGATTTTCTTTTGGATGCTATTTGGAACCCCGACTCTGGAATTAAGGAGGAACTTCCTAACAGTGAGAGCAATCAATGAATGGAAGAGAAGCTGCTTTCAGAAGTTGTGGGAGCTTCATCCCTGGAGGCTTTCAAGAAGAGACTGGACTGCCGTCTGTCGGAAATGGGGTAGGGTCTCCTGCTTGGGTGGGGGGTTGGACTAGATGACCTACAAGGTCCCTTCCAACTCTGTTAATCTGTTAGAAGACAGATCAGAAGAACCATCTTCTCCAATCTTCTACAACGTGCAGAAGAATCAATTAAACCATCTCAGGTTGCTCCCAGCCTCATCTTAATAAATTTCCAGAGTTGGAGAAGCCACCCCGTCAATAGTTCCTGTTATACGATGTCCCTATTCATCAGATGCAACTTGTACCTGCTATTTCTGGTCTTAGTTGCTGTGGCAATGAAAAATACTTCTGAACATGTTCCTTAAGACAAGCTTTTAAGTACCAGAACACTGATATCATTCATTCTTTGAGCCTGAATTATGGGACTGGGGACTAAAACATATGAAGAACGGTTGCAGGAACCGGGTTTTGTCTAGTTTAATGAAAAGAAGGACTGGGGAGACATGATAGCCGTCTTCCACCATCAGGAAGTGGGAGTCAAGCTATTCTCCAAAGCCCCTCAGGGTAGGACAAGAACCTCGAATGAAGGAGAAATTTTCTGATAGTGAGAACAATTAATCACTGGAATGGCTTTTCTTCAGAAGTTGTGGGTGCTCCGACTTCCGGTTCCGGCGGCTGACAGCGACGGGCAAGCTTTGCTCGCCCCGCGCTTTCCCGGTGGGCTCCCCACTCCTTGGGGGGCACAGGATGCCCCGTAGAGGCTCCTGCCGGAGGGGCGGCACCGCGGGAGATCCCCTGGATCGGCGGCGGCTGGGTGGGCCCCCCGCATCGCTCCAGGCACCGGGGAGCATGATGGGGAGACGCTCCGGCGTCCTCGCTGCGAGGCTGTTGGACGAATAAACGAGCAGAAGGATGCGGCTGCGGTGCGGTGAGGTGAAAACTCCCTTCCATTCCCTCTGCTAATTTGGAGAAACTTCCAGCAGTTTAAAACTTTCTTTCTGCTTGGCTTGGATAAGCACGGCTGGAGGGAGGGGGATTTCCCCCCCCCTCGGACAGGTGGCTGGAAACAATTTTGCTCTCAGCCCTAGGGGGAGGAGGAGGGAGAGAGCCAACTGATGATGTCACGCTCTTACTAAAAGCAAATTTTGGATTTAACCCTATAATGCAATGAGGATCTGGAAACTTTGGAAACTTTGAAAACTTTGTTATGCCTCTAAACCCGAAGCTGGCAGGGCAAGATGGCACACTTCCGGTGTCTTTATGAACTGTGAAAACAGACTCCACCTTTAAAACTTCAGGCTTCCGGTCTTTGTCTCCGTGCTACTCAGACAAATCTCTTGTTGATTGTTATTTTTTTGGACTCCCTGGTGTGAAAAACTTTACCTTACTGCCAGTGTAACTAGAAAAATCACCTTCTGCCTGGACCTTTAATCTCCTGGACTCTCCTGGCTGCTCTACCTCTCTGACTGATCATTCTCTGCATTGACTGAACTCTTTATTTTACAAACAATGTCACGTAAAAAACCACCTCCTGGGAAGCCTGGCTTCACTGCCTCTGCCCCGACATCTACAACATCCAGTCCCAGTACACAATCAACGATAACAGCTTTGATGCAACCTAGAACCACAGAGACTGAATTTCAACAAATGTTTCAACAACTTCTACAGGGACAAGAGGAAATAAAAAGACAACTAAAAGAGATGAAAGAAGAAATTAAAGAGAACCAGGCCCAAATTAACAATAACTCACAGAGACTGGATCTTTTGGAGGGGGGAACGGCTGAGATGAGGGAGGGGATGGAAGGGGTGCAGAAGGGGAACAAAGAACTTGAGGCCCAACAGATGAAAATAGAATTTGAGAGAATGTCCTTTTACCTTAGATTTCAAAGGTAATCTAAGGTAAAAGGACATTTACCTTCATCATGATGAAGACATAAGGGACACCATGACAAACATTTTGGCCGAATTCATCCAGAAAGAGAAACAACAGATGGGGTGGGAACTAGATTTGGTTTATAGGGTGAACTCAGCATATGCTAGAACACACAATGTACCCAGGGAGGTTCACATTAAATTCCTTAGAAAAGCTACAAGAGATGAAATTCTGAGTGCACAAAGGGGGCAAGCTTTGACATACCAAGATAGGGAAATAACCATTCTGAAATAGATCCCCAAGAAAGTGAGGGAGAAAAGAAAAAGCTATTCGCAATTAGCAAAGAAACTATACCAGAAGGGGGTGTGGTTCAGATGGTTGATGCCTGAAGGTATGCTAATATTCTGGGAGGACACAAGAGTTAGAATTAATACACCCATAGAGACGCAGGCCTTTATGGAAAAAAATAAAGCACTCCTAGATAAACCAGATGACCCCACAACAGACATACAGGACACGGGAGGGGCCGGAGCTCTGCTGGCGGGGGGAGATGGGGCAATACCGAGAAAACTCAGATCACAAAAATGAATAAGAAAATCTGCTTGACATAAATTGATCGAAATTATTAATTGAACTCATATACTGACTATATATCACTATTTAGTAATGAATTTTGTGTAAATGTATACTATGAGTATGGAGGGAGGGGGCACCTACCGCACATTGCAACTGCCAAAATTTGTAACCTTTCCACTACCTTTTTCCTTGTTATTTTTCAAAAAAACCAATAAAACTTTGTTTTTAAAAAAAGAAGAAGTTGTGGGTGCTCCATCATTGGAGGTTTTAAAGAGGGGATTGGACAACATTTGTCTAAAATGATACATGCTCTCCTGCTTGAACATGGGGTTGGATTAGATGACCTCAAAGGTCCCTCCAAGATTGGATTGGGTGGCATGCAAGGTCAACGCTGTTATCCTATGTTCTAAGTTTTAGGAATCCAACATCATGAGTTAAAGCTTTGACACTATTACTTCCTAAACTCTGCACTATAACCAGAACTGAAGGACTCGGGGTGACATGATGGCAGCCTTCCAATATTTGAGGGGCTGCCACAAAGAGGAGTCAACCTATTCTCCAAAGCACCTGAGGGCAGGACAAGGAGTAACGGGTGGAAACTGATCAAGGAGAGAAGCACTAAGGAGTAATTTCCTGACAAGGAGAACAATTAAGCAGTGGAACAACTTGACTCCAGAAGTTGTGGGTGATTCATCGCTGATGTTTTCCTTTTCTGTGTTTAGAATTTGTACTAATTGATCAAAACATAACATGTAAAGAAAGTGAAAATAATGGGAAACTAAGGGAGGAAAACGAAAAGGAAAGAGTACCGGGTGGAAAGAGTAAAAGAAAAGAAAAAAGGCAGTGACTTCCAACCCTTTTAGCACAGTAGAAGATATACTATATATATATAATATAATATTACAGCCTCAACTTTTTAATTTTATGCAGTAGTACATAGAAGCCACGTCTAGAACAGCAAACCTATCTAATCGGCAAAACCGAAACCAAAGTTTTGGGTTTTTTCCACCACAAGCACAAAATCCAAAAGTGATTTAGAAACGGAACTAGTTGCTTTTTTCAAGAAACGATGGGACAACAATTTGTCCACATTTGAATAAGGACTCCTGCCTTGGGCACGGGGGTGGACTAGAAGACCTCCAAGGTGCCTTTTAGCCCCATGAGTCCATGCTTCTGTGGTTCCATGATTCTGTGTGTGGCAAGGTGGTGCTCATTTGGCTAATGTTGAGAGGCAGTGATGAAAGCACAATCCATGGTTGTGTATTTATCTGTATCTGTATTTATCGTGAATTAACTAGAAACCTGTAGAACCTCTGCTTGGTGGTGTTAGTCTGTGGTAAGAAGAAACTTTTTTTAATCAACTCCTCTGGTTCCTTGCCTGACAAAGAACTTAATTTCCTTTGTGAACTTCTACACAAACCTCCATGCACGAAGAAATCCATTTCCAGTGGGAGGGACCGGAAAAGCAAATAAGAAATTGAGAAAAGAAGGAAAAGAAATTGGATCTCTTCAACACAATTGCGATGCTTTTAATCACAACAGGAGTCCTGTCCTGACGCACAGCCCACAGCCTTAATTTGTAGTCATTTTTCCTGTGTTGGAGTACCAAATATTCCCCGTGTGGTGTCTGTCTCTCTCTCTCTCTCTCTCTCTCTCTCTCTCTCTCTCTCTCTCTCTCTCTCTCTCTAAAAGACAGAGACAAAAAAAAAGTACCAAGAAAATAACCTTGAAAACCAATCCGTTAATGCAATTATTTCCTCATCCCAATTCTTTCATTACACAAAAGGGAAGGAGCAGATTAGCAGAATGATAGTTTTATTCCGCCACTGTTGCAACGAGGGTTTTGTTGGTGATTTGGGTGGGGGGCGAGAGAGAGGGGAGGAAGGGAGGGAGAGGGAGGGAGAGAGTGTGGGACGGAAGGAGGGAGGGAGAGAGAGGGAGGGAGGGAGGAAGAGAGGGAGGGAGGAAGAGAGTGGGAGGGAGGGAGTGGGAGGAAGGGAGAAGGAGGGAGAGTGTGGGGGACAGAAGGAAGGAGGGAGGGAGAGGGAGGGAGAGAGAGGGAGGGAGGAAGAGAGAGAGAGGGAAGTAGGGACAGAGGGAGGGAGGGACAGAAAGAAAGTGAGGGAGGGAGAGAGGGGGAGAGGGAGGAAGGAAGAGAGCAGGAGCAAGAGAGAACGGGAGGGAGGGAGGGAGAAAGAAAGGAGCAATGTATGGAGAAAGACAAATGCCTATTTTAGGCCTCCTCTGTAGTTAACAATAAATGTGCAGAGCAGGGAAAAGAGATTTGGGCCATTTGTCTGGCACTCAAGAAGAACAAAGTGAGGGGTGTTTATTTACACAATACCCTCAGTGTCTAGTCCTAATTTATCCTAAACACACAAGGATGTGTGCTTGTGTTTTATTTTTATAATTATAATGTACACTGAAGGTGGCATTTAATTTCGTTGTACGAGGTGCAATTACAATAAAGTAAACTAACTAATGAATCTGTGTTGTGCCAGTCAGTGGCCAGGGGATCTGGCAGCCGATTCGGCCAGTGAGGAGGTTGGGGAGGAAGATGGGCCGGTCCTGGAGTCTGGGGAAGGCTCTGAGGAGGGCTCTGTGTCGGAGGCAGAAAGGGGGCCAGGGCCGTCCGACAGTTATCAGCTGCCTTCAGAGTCAGACATCAGTGGGGCAGACCGACAGCTGGACCCTGTTCCCAGTGTGCGCATGTGCAGAGTTGCAGACGAAGGGAAGAGCTAAACAACAGGGGTTGACTTGGGAGTAAGGCCACAGGTGGACGATGAGTTGCCCCTCCCAGAGGAAATAAAAGAGGGGCGAAAGGGGAGTGGAGTTTGCAGGAGACAATTAGTTCGCTTCATTGGTTCGTGACTCTCCGAGGCTCCTTGCCAAGTTCTGCAGATCTTGGCTTGGCAGCTCTCTAAGCCAGAGAAGGTCTGTGGCTGTAAATCCTCCCTTGAAAGATTTTTCTGGATGTGAATGAGCAGAATTTACAGTCAATTAATAAAAGGGGTTTTTGTCGGGACCAGGAGTCTGCTTCACACCCTGGACCAATATCAGGATTTCTCTACAGCCATAAATTACAGTCGTGTTTCTTATATCTCTTCAAACTTCATCTCTTAGGCCAATTAATTATAACTGGTGGGGAGATCATTATAGCTAACACTGTCAGAGTTAAGCCAAGTCCATTGTAGGTTTCTCTCTCTCTCTCTAAAACTTATAGGGATGATAATAACTCTGTTAGGTCAACTGAAGTGGTACAAAATCAACACATGCTTTTGCGTTTCACAAATCCTGCCTCGTTGGCTTCAGTAAAAAAAATAAAATGTGCGTACCAGGAAGTTGTATCTCTATTGGCTTAATTGGTTGGCGCAAAGACAAGATTCAGCCGTATGGAAATCGGGGACTTTTGAAGTCCCAGAGGAGGCTGTGGTGTCATAAAATTTGTCCCCAAGCTTGCTAGGAAAAGGAAGAAATGTCGTCAAATCCTCCATTTGCTTTTAACCATTGACATTGTGGTCAATTCATCCCGATGCCTTTTGCTTGGACCTAAGATCTTTTTTTATTAGCTGGCTCCTCTTATGAGACTTCCTTTGAGTTTATAATCTTATCAGGGAGTTTAACGTGATCAAAGAGAGATCCAACTAAGGAGAACTAAGGAGAAATTTCCTGGAAATAAGAATAATTAGTTAATCAATGGAACAGAAGTTGCCTCAAGAGGTCATGGGAGGTTTTTAAGAAAAGACTGGACTGCCACTTGTCTAGAATGATATAGGGTGTCCTGCTCTAGCAGGGGGCTGGACTAGAAGACCTCCAAGGTCCTTCCAATCTCATTATTCTGTTATTCATTCTGTTATGATGTTATTCTGTTTTTTTGCTATTCTGTAATTCGGTTTTTTATTTTTCTGTTTTTCTATAATTCTGTTTTTCTGTTTTTCTGATATTTTGTTTTTCTGTTATTCTGATTTTCCGATTTTCTGTCATTCTATCATTCTGTAATTTTGTCATTTAGTTAAAAGCATGGAGCACCTTCAAGATAGAGCATTGTAACTTTCAAGGACATAAAAGAAAATAAATGACAGAAATCAGTTTTTTTAAAAAAAAATCAGTCCTGCAGTTACAACTGTAGTTACTGCATAGCTGACTTGTAACTGATGTTCATTCCATGTCTGTAAGTGTGCAACTTTATTTGAGTAAGAATTTAAAAAATAATAATATTGGGCTGACTGCTCCATAGTTCTAAACACCCATACAATGCAGTGGAAACAGCATTTAGAATAAAAAGAAAGAAAAACCAAAAGGAATCATAGGGTGTTCCCTGCCCCCTGAAAAATTCTTCTGGCTTCAAACACTAGGAAGACAAAGTCCAGTTTGCCAGCAGCTTTTGAGAAATTGCTGGGCATGTGGTGCTCCTGAGCTCCTTTCTCCTGATCTACCCCCATGCCTTCTAGAATGAAGGTGTCATTCAGCTGGTTCGGACTGGTTTGCCCAAACCTGTTGCGGCGACCGGCAGCTGGGGCCTGCCCACCCTCCCCGGCTCCAAAACGTCCTATGTAGCCTCATTTTCGATGCCACGCACATGTGTGCATGCCCTGCGCATGAGCAATGTGCATGCGTGGAAGATCGCATTCATGTACAGTACGCGTGTGCATGTGTTGAAAGCGTGGATGCACTCCAGGGGTGGATTCTGGCCGCCATTTCTACCGGTTTGGCAGTAAAAAAATTCACGTGCATTTTATGCGTGCACATTTGCACTTAAAACGATCTGCACATGAGCACATTAAAAAAGGAATAAAAATAACATTTTTTTCAATGAAGATTGTTCTGTGCATGCGCCAAACAGAAAATCAAGTTGGCCGCTGCCGAGGAGAGAACCGGTACGGCCACGTGTCCTCCGGAGTTACTACCTATTCGGCCAAACTGGACCGAATAGGTAGGAACCTACCACTGACACATGCCCGCTCACATTGCAAACCAGTGTTAAACTTATGTGAATCCCCCCGCTGACCTCAAGGTACAGTAGGAAGCGGAGGGGTCTTTGGGAAATCATGTTAACCCTCCCTGAAAATAATATGCAGGTTTAACCTTCCCCACCCAGAGCAAATCCAGCCTCTGGCGTTCAAAGATCAAGCCCATAATTGAAGCAGACACTGTTTCCTCTCCAATTTGATCTCTTTCACACAGGCTTGTTAAGAGGAATTGCATTTCCCCTTAATTGTATTGCGTCGAGCGGGTCCCGTCTCCATGTTTACCGCGATTGCAAACAGCCTTAAAAGTTAATCGAGTTTTCATCTGCCCTGAATCAATATTGGTGTCCAGGTTGGCTGCTATTCCCCCAACAGGAAGGAGAATATTAATTGTCCTAGTAACAAAGGTGATTGGCAGGGGGGGAGGAAGAGAATTGTCACCTTGCAGCCCTCTCGTCGTATATAAGATGGAGGGATGCCGATTGCTGGACTTACGGCCAGGATGGGGACAACTGCAGGTTTTCGGCTTACCTCGGATGCTGCTAACATCGATGGTTCAGATGGCTTCACTGGGTCTTGAGAAGAAGACAGCAGAGTTTTTATTTTAAATTAATGAAGTATAAGAAACCAGTAAATAAAGAATAACACCATGATGTAGAAAAAATGTGGAGACTCTAGAAAGAGTGCAGAGAAGAGCAACAAAGATGATTTAGGGACTGGAGGATAAAACATATGAAGAATGGTTGCAGGAACTGGGTATGTCTAGTTTAATGAAAAGAAGGACTAGGGGAGACATGATGGAAGTCTTCCAATATCTCAGGGGTTGCCACAAAGAAGAGGGAGTCAAACTATTCTCCAAAGCACCTGAGGGCAGAACAAGAAGCAATGGGTGGAAACTAATCAAGGAGAGAAGCAACGTAGAATTATAGGGGAGGGGTTGAATTAAAGAACAATTGAAATGTAAATTTAAATGCAATATAAAAATAGATTTAAAATGATGTTAAATGGGATGACACAAAGACTGTACTCAGATGACACACTGTAAGATTAATGATGTAAGAGTAGTTATGGAAAAACAAATTTTCAAAAAGCAAACAAACCTCCAGTCAAAGTCTCACCTAACTTGGAGAACTCCTAGAACTGGACGGTTTCCCTTTAAGAATTTTTGGAGAAATCATTTGGCATTATTTCACCATTATCTATTTTCATGTCTAACTCCGTTGATTCTAAACCATGAAGTTTTCCTATTTCCATTTTAGACCAGATTGTCTAGGGCAGTGATGGCGAACCAGATTGCCTAGGCCAGATTGTCTAGGGCAGTGATTGTCTAGGGCAGTGATGGCGAACCTATGGCACGCGTGCCACAAGTGGGACGCGGAGCCATTTGTCAGGGCACGCAAGGCACCTTTTTAAAAGCTATTTTTTGCCCTCCCCAGGCTCCAGAGGCTTTATAGGAGCCTGGGGAGGGCGAAAAGAGCCTCCCCTGCCCCCCCGGAGGCTTCAGGGATCGTCCGGAGGCTTCCCTGAAGCCTTCGGAGCACTTAAAACGACCCTCCGAGCAAACCGGACTTCCGGTTTGCTCGGAGGGTGGTTTTAAGCGTTCCAAAGGCTTCAGGGAAGCCTCCGGACGGTCCCTGAAGCCTCCGGAGGGCCTCGGGGGAGGCTCTTTTCGCCCTCCCCAGGTTCCTATAAAGCCTCTGGAGCCTGGGGAGGGCAAAAAAAGCATGCAAAAATGGGGATCGCGCGTTGTGCGCGCATGCGCACTGGGGATCGCGCGTTGCATTATGGGTGCGGCACGCCCGCACACGACCCCCCCGCGCTCCCCCCACTTGTGGCACGTGAGCCAAAAAAGGTTCGCCATCACTGGTCTAGGGGACGTAGCGGCATGATTCTTGTGGAAAGTTGAAGGCAGGATAGACCTCTCTTAAAGTCTACGCACAGGTGCAGCATCATATTGATTTATTGATTTCATAAGTTAATTCTCTGTCCAATCAGCCGGTGGTGGTATCAGCCTAGCTTTGGAAGCTAAGCAGGGTCAGGCCCAGGCAATGTTTTGGATGGGAGACAATCAAGAAAGAGACAACCAAGACTACGGGCTACACCTAGAAAACTCCTCCCAGAAGAAAACTTTCCAAATGGTTGTCAAGAAAAGACATGGCTCTGCGTCCAGGAAGGAAGGAGCTGGATTTGATTTGAAGGAGATATTACTTTGTTATTATCCGAGCAGAAAGACTCTGCCAGCAGGAAGTCACTCTGAAATCTGCAGGACCCAGTCAAGAAGAGTCTGAAAAAGGGGATAATTCAATTGCCAGGCAGCCACAATCAGGGAGAAGAGAAAGAGGGAAGAGGAGAGTGAGTAAGTCTGCCTAAGGGGAAACTTCCCTGGGAAATGACCTTCTGAGGCTATTTTCTTCTCTGCAAGCATCAATGATGTGACTTTGGTTAGACCCCCAGTAGCAAAGACTGTGCAGATGAAACTCATCCTGAAGCAGCTTCTGAAGAACCTTGTCCCCATGGAGACCATTGCCCTGCCCAGGAGATGACCGTGGAGAGCGGCCAAGGACTTTTGATGGATCAAAGCTTTTCCACTGGCATTTGGTTGGTTCCAGATCAGATGGGCAAAGTTTGGCTTTTTTGGCAGCTGCAACATACATCTGGTTCCTACTTAAGTGGTGGCCCACCAGGATGCAAGTATCTTGTTGACTTTATGGATCATGCCCTGAGGACATCCCTGGGTAAATTCTGCATTAATTCAGGCCTACGTATTTCCACAGATCTGCACAGAATCTACTAATGGCTTTGTTTCTTCTATTTAAAAAACGCATTTAGCCAGCCATATGACGAACGACCACAGCCTTGGGGGGGGGGGGGCTCACAAAAGAATAATGCATCCCCAAACCCGAAGACCGCATTAAAAAGTCAGGGTCTCCCAGATGGTTGGCTGCTTCTCAGACTTTCCCAACCCAATGCATCCTAGTTATGTTGGGGTAGCAATCCCACCCTTCACCATCATTCAGCTTCCATGGGGGAGTTGACATTTGCAAGATGGTGGGTGCAGTTTTGCAACCCAAGCCTGTTGTGGCCCGCCAGTGGCCAGCAGAGCTGGCAGCAGAGTCGGACAGTGAGGAGGTTGGGGAGGAGCATGGGCCGGTCCTGGAGGCTGGGGAAGGCTCGGATGAGGGTTCTGCATCGGAGGCAGAGAGGGGGCCAAGGCCATCTGGCAGTGATCAGGTGCCTACAGAGCTAGACAGCAGTGAGGCAGAGGAACAGCTGGAGCCTGTTCCCAGTGTGCGCATGCACAGAGCTGCCAGAAGAAAAGAACTCAGAAATCAGGGTAGACTTGGGAGTAAAGCCACAGGTGGAAGGTGATTGGCCCCTCCCATAGGAAATAAAAGAGGAGAGAAAGCACAAGGTGATGAACTGTAGCTCAGATAAATGTGAGAAAGGGCTTCATTTTCACCACACACTGTTGTGGCCCGCCAGTGACCAGTGGAGTTGGCAGCAGATTCGGACAGTGAGGAGGTTGGTGGGGAACATGGGTCAGTCCTGGAGTCTGGGGAAGGCTCTGACGTGGGCTCTGTGTCGGAGGCAGAGAGGGGGCCAGGGCCGTATGCCAGTTATCAGTCGCCTTCGGAGTCGGACATCAGTGAAGTGGAAGACAGAGGCTTCACGAGAGCATGAAGTGTGATTGGCCCCTTCCATAGGAAATAAAAGAGGAGAGAACGCATAAGGCAGAGAGGGGGCCAGGGCCGTCCAACAGTTATCAGCTGCCTTCGGAGTCAGACATCAGTGAGGCAGATGAACAGCTGGAGCCTGTTCCCAGTATGTGCATGCACAGAGTGGCCAAACGAAGGGAACAGCTAAAGAACAGGGGTCGACTTGGGAGGAAGGCCACAGGGGACGATGAATGGCCCCTCCCAGAGGAAATAAAAGAGGAGCGAAAGGGGGGTGGAGTTTGCAGGATACCATTACTTCGCTTCATTGGTTCATGACTCTCAGAGGCTCCTTGCCAGGTTTTGCAGGTATCGGCCTGGCAGCTCTCCAAGCCAGAGAAGGTCTGTGACTAAATCCTCCCTCGAAAGACTTTGCTGGATGTGAATGAGCAGAATTCACAGGAAATTGATAAAAGGGGATTTTGCCGGGAGTTTGCTTCATGGTCTTGGGAAGCCTCGTTTAGAACATGGACGCTCTTACACACTTTGTATATAGATGAGGAGGGCAAAGTAATAAGCATGTAAGGTTCACTGCTTGGCTAAAACTCAGCATTTATTTTTCTCCAACTAGGGAGCCTATAAGAGGAGGAGTGACAAAGCTGAAAGAAAGGACGCTGCTCTGTTCCCAAGGGAACTCGCTTCCAAAGGCATGCATTTTCAGCTACCTTGTTTTAATATGAATTGTGTGCATGAGATTAAACCATTGCTTTTCTCAACCTTGGCAACTTTAAGACACGTGGACTTGGTTGGAAAAATATCCACCTGGATTCAGTTCTGAGCCAGGAGAAAGACTGGAAAAATGGAGGATACCTACTCTTGGGCTTTGAACTTGAGCTTCCTGTTCCTGTGCAAGAACATGCATTCTATTGCCTGTTGTCAGACTGCCATAGAGTCACGCAGGGGTCATGTTTGTCTGAGTCAAGTTTGGTTGAAGTTTGGAGGTGATGCAATATCCTTAGGAGATTGTGCAATGTAGTGAGCCCTGCTGCTAGAAAACACTATAACTGTGATGGCGAACCTATGGCACGTGTGCCAGAAGTGGCACGCAGAGCCATTTCTCCACGCATGCGAGTTGTCACCTGTTGCTCTTCCAGGTTGCATGCATGCACTGGGAAGATGATATTCCAGTGTGCATGCACACTGGCCAGCTGCTCTTTATGTGCGCATGCGTGCCAGAAACCGTAAGAACAGGCGGCCGGTGCGCATGTTCATGCCGGAAAGCGGAAGACCATTTTCCTGGCATATGCATGCACACCGGGTGGCTGCTCTTTACATGCGCATGCATGCCAGAAACCGGAAGAAGAGGCAGGCGGTGTGCATGTGCATGCCAGAAAGCAGAAGATCATTTCCTGGCATGTGCATGCACACCGGGTGGCTACTCTTTATGTGTGCATGCATGCCAGAAACTGGAAGAAGAGGTGGCCGGTGCACATGTGTATGCCGGAAAGCAGAAGTTCATCTTCCTGGCATGCGCATGTGCACCGTCCAGCTGCTCTGTACGTGTGCATGCGTGCCAGAAACTGGAAGAAGAGGCAGGCGGTGTGCATGTGCATGCCGGAAAGCAGAAGATCATTTCCTGGCACGTGCATGCACACCAGGCGGCTACTCTTTACGTGCGCATGCATGCCAGAAACCGGAAGAACAGGCGGCCAGTGCTCATGAGCATGCCGAAAAGCGGAAGGTCATATTCCTGGCACATGCATGCACACCGGGCATGCAGATGAGCACTGGCCGACTTTTCTTCCGGTTTCTGGCACGCATGCACGCATGAAGAGCAGGCGCCCGGTGTGCATGCACGTGCCAGGAAGATGATCTTCCACTTTCCAGCATGCGCACATAAAGAGCAGCTGGATGGTGGGCATGCACATGCCAGGAAGATAATCTTCCACTTGGCGGCATGCACAAGCACACCGGCCGCTTGTTCTTCCAGTTTCTGGCACGCATGCGCATGTAAAGAGCAGCTTCCAGTTTCCCACTTGGTGCCCAAAAGGTTTGCCAACATTGTCTTCTTAAGTCCTGGAGGGCCATGTCTTAACCCTGTCACCCTGGAGCTGAAGGTCTTTTGTCTTGTAGATAGGCTGGCCCAGTCCTGCTGGGACTATTAAGGAGCCTTAGGGGGTGGGGCTACTTTCTATCTCTAAAAACATGTTTCTCCTTTAGGGAAATATAACATTCTGGCTTGTTAAAGATTTCACTCTTCTAGAAGAGGTGGGGGCTCACTTTATACAACCTAAACTCCCAGAATGTTCCCAGCCAGCCATGTTTCAATTCTATATATCAGGGATAGCGATGTATCGAGTGCCCAAACTGGAATGCAGGTCCATGTATGAGCATGTGCGGGTGTGTGCGCAACAGAGCACTAGAAACCCAAAGACCATCTGGACAGCATGTGCATGTATCAATATATCTCCATGACCTCCAGTGTAGAGGTTAGTATAAAATCAGATTTCCCAGACAATTACGAACAGTACCTTCAGGACAGCAATATTCAGAAAACTGCCCCCCCCCCTTTAAATTACAAAAGAGGAAAATAAAATTTTTGAGATCTGCAGAGAAAACAATGGGTACCACACAGTTAAAATCAGTTCTACTCCCCCCAATGCCAAATGAAGAAAGATAATAAAATTAAAATAAAAGCCTTGGATGAAATTGGGCGTGTCAGCCATTAAGGCAAGACGGTCCCTGTGATATCTGCCATCACCACATTTGGCGAAGCAAATTTATTTCCAATCTTCCAAACTGCGAATGCAAAGAAAACGGTATGAGTCATATATGTTTTTCCTCCACCAGTAAGACAATAACTGTTTTCTCAGCTTTTCATCCTGTAGGCGTTTGACTTCAACAGCCTGCAAAAAAAAATCCTGTATATGGATTGCACTGGGCCACTGCTGAAGGATGGGAAGTTTTTCAGACTGAAGGTCATAAATTCCAAATATATGAAGACTTTTGTTTTCCTCTTGCTCTCTTCTTTTGAGTTGCTTTGCAATGTAACAGAATAACAGAGTTGGAAGGACCCTGGAGGTCTTCTAGTCCAACTCCTTGCTCAAGCAGAAGACTTTTTACCATTCCAGACCAATGGCTGTCCAATCTCTTCTTAAAAACTCCCAGTGTTGGAGCATCCACAACTTCTGGTGGCAAGCTGTTCCATAGATTAAAGAAGTTAGGAAGTTTCTCCTTAGTTCTAAATTGCTTCTCTCCTTGATTAGTTTCCATCCGTTGCTTCTTGTCCTGCCTTCAGGTGCTTTGGAGAATAATTTGACCACCTCTTCTTTGTGGCAGCCTCTCAAATACTGGAAGACTGCTATCATGTCAGCTGTGATCCTTCTCTTCTGAGCATGACTAGCCATGCTCAGTTCCTGCAACTGTTCTCCCTATGTTTTAGCCTCCAGTCACCTAATCATCTTTGTTGCTCTTCTCTGCACTCTTTCTAGAGTCTCCACATCTTTCTAATATTGCAGCGACCAAAACTGGATGCAGGATTCCAAGTGCATAAAAAGGAACGTTAAAATATAAATAGAAGAAACAACAGAAGTGACCTTAATTGAAGGCTGAAAGCTAGGTGTGCAGACTATAAATTAGGGATATCTAGAGCAGTGTCCCCCAACCTTTTGGGCACCAGGGATCGGTTATGTGGAGAAAGGTGTATTTCACAGACCGCAGGGGGTGTGGTTTTGCATGCTGCCTGCATCCCATGGATGGGGCCTCGCTTGTTTGTGTGCCCTGGTTCTGGCAGGCCGCGGACCAGTGCTGGTGCGTGGAAAAAGATGACACAGAATACTTCTTTCAGACTTTCAGACAATCCAAAGGGGGAATGCAGAATTTGGAAATCAGATGTTAAAAATGGAATTTGAAAAGATGTCTTTTTTTCTTAGGTTCCAAAACTTGCCAGAAGTTGAGAACAAAGATCTTAAAGAGATTATGACCACATTACTAGCAGAATATATTAATAGAGATAAACAACAGCTCTGGTGGGACATTGATCTGATCTATAGGTTTAACTCAGCCTATGCAAGAACACATAACGTTCCAAGGGAAGTTCATATTAAATTTCTTAGAAAAACTACAAGAGATGAGGTTCTAGAAGCTCAAAGGGGAGGACCATTAAAATATAAAGATAAAGAAATAACCATTCTTAAACAGATCCCAAAGAAAGTAAGAGATAATAGAAGGAAATATTCCTTCTTAGCAAAAAAATTATATAATAATGCGGTCTGGTTTAAATGGCTATTTCCAGAAGGCATGTTGATTTTTTGGGAGGGCACCAGAATCAGAATTCACACACTAGTGGAAGCAGAGGCTTTTGCTAAAAAACACAGTGCTCTTTTAGGTGAAATGGGGGATGTTACACAAGAAACAAAGGAGGGAGGGGCTGAGGCCCAGCCGGTGGATGGGAGAGAGGATGCAACAGCTAGAAGACTCAGATCACAAAAGTGACTTGGAACACTATTGCAATTGTTGCTACAATGTACTTTCATGGAAGTGATGCAAAACAAATGATTGAAATATACTGATATTTTTGTGTTAAATTTAAAACTGCTAATATTTAGGTAATTGTTGATATTTTTCCTTATTATTGTTTGTAGAAGTTGCAAGACCTGGGGGGACTTCTCCCCCCCGCACGATGTAGCTGCCAAAATGTTTTTATAACCCTGTAACCCTTTCCTTGAAATTTTTTTAAAAAAACCAATAAAAATTTGAACAACAAAAAAGAATACTTTCAGACTTGGGGCTTGTTTTATCAATGGTCGGACAACAGAGATATAAATTAGGAGCTTAAGATGTAAACAAAATGACCCAAACTGTTCTTTAAGTACATATTGTATACAAAGAAAAAAACCAATAATAAACATATAAAAAGAAAATGAAAAACCCATCTGAACAGGCAGAGTTAATCTTTTAAACCTTATATCGTTGGCATAAATAAAGTTAGAGATGAAACACAAATAAAGCCATCTTTAATTAAAGCCTCTTCATAGCCTTTGCTGCTGTCTTCATAATTCAGCTGAAGCTGCACTCTATTGATCGAAAGAAAAATGTTCTTTTATTTTTCCAATGTTTTGCCAGCGTCTGGTTTCATTGGACCAACCAATCGGAAAAAACACAAGCAAGCCATAGATCCAACGCCCACCTGACGGAGAATTAAATTGACAGCAATCGACACGCAGCGTCTCTGGCTCCCTTCCGGAGAACGGCCCTCTCGTAATCTCGTAAGAAGAAAAGGCATGTAAAATGCAACAGGTTCTCCTGCTGTTTTCGTTCGAACAGACATAAGGTGGGTGACACAGGTAGCAAAGCAACAGGGACAGTGGTTGCACACGACGTGAGTGACGGGCTCAGAGAAAAGGTAGAAGGACAGGGCTAGGGACAAAGGTATGTTTTGTTACCTGCTTTCCAGGAAAGCTGAAGGGAAGGCCTTAAAGCGCAGCATGGTGACAAGTCTTTATGCTTAAAACTAGTATATGTAGTTTAATGAAAAGAAGGACGAGGGGTGACATGATAGCAGCGTTGCAATATTTGAGGGGTTGCGACAAAGAAGAGGGAGTCAAACTATTCTCCAAAGCACCTGAGGGCAGGACAAAAAGCAATGGGTGGAAACTAATCAAGGAGAAAAGCAACTTAGAACTAAGGAGAAATTTCCTGACTGTTAGAACAATTAATCCATGGAACAGCTTGCCTCCAGAAGTTGTGAATGCCCCAACACTGGAAGTCTTTAAGAAGATGTTGGATAACCATTTGTCCAAGTGGTGTAGGGTTTCCTGCCTAAGCAGGGGGTTGGACTAGAAGACCTCCAAGGTCCCTTTCAGCTCTATTTTAGAGCTCTATCCAGCTCTAAAATACTTTATCCAGTTCTGGTTGTCACGATACAGAACAGATGCGGAGACCCTAGAAAGAGTGCAGAGAAGAGCACCAAAGATTATTTTATTGATTACATTTGTTTGCCGCCAATCTTGTTGCTATAAAGACTTTGCATACTAATTCATATGATGAACGGTTGAGGGAACTAGGTATGTCTAGAGAAGGATTAGGGTTAGGGTACATAATAACTGTCTTCCAATGTTTGAGGGGTTGCCCACAAAGAAGAGTCAACCTATTCTCCAAAGCATCTGAAGGCAGGACAAGAAATAATAGATGGAAAGCTCTGCTCTCCAGACCCCAAAGGTACACAAGACTGGGAAGCAAATGCATTCATTGCAACACAATTTCCAAGAAACTCTGCAAAAGAGACCTGAGACAATTTAATAACATTTTTTTAGAGTGCGATCTCTCTCTCTCTTCTCTATTTCTCTCTTTTCTCTCTCTTTCCCTCTTTCCCTCTTTCTCTCTCCTTTTCTTTCTCTCTCTCTCTTTTTCTCTCTCTTTCTCTCTCCCTCTTTCTTTCTCTTTCCTTTCTCTCTTTCTTTCTCTCTTTCTCTCTCTCTCCTCTCTCTTTCTTTTTTCTCACTTCTCCCTTTCTTTTTCTATCTTCCTTTCTTTCTCCCTTCTCTCTTTCTATCTTTTCTCTCTCTCTTTCCCTCTTTCTTTCTCTCTCCTTTTCTTTCTGTCTCTCTCTCTCTTCTCTTTTCTCTCTCTCTTTCCCTCTCTCTTTCTCTTTCCTTTCTCTTTCTTTTTCTATCTCTTATCTCTCTCTTTCTTCTCTCTCTCTCTTTCTCTCTCTTTCTCTCTCTCTCCCTATTTCTTTCTCTTTCCTTTTCTTTCTGTCTCTTTCTCTCTCTCTCTCTCTTCTCTTTTCTCTCTCTCTCTGTCTCCCTCTTTCTTTCTCTTTCTCTCTTTTCTCTCTCTTTTCTCTTCTCTCTATTTTTTCTTTCTCTTTCTTTCTTTCTCTCTCTCTCTCTCTCTTTTTTTCTCTCTCTCTCTCTCTCACACACACGGAGGAATATTAATTTAGGCCACGCGTCAAAAGTCGTGAAACTCGAGGGAAGCTTCATCGGGAACCATTTCTGCCTCCCGATTCAAAACCGTGTTCAGCGTTGAGTGAGAATTTCGATTGAGCCATTTCTGACAGATTTGCACTTCCATAAAGGGCCTAGCGAGGTTCCCGCATTCTACCTCCTCCGCTGCCTCCTTCAAAGCTTTAACTCTGGACGGTACATTGTGACCTCTGGCTGAGTGAAAAGGCAACAGAGAATGGTCGATAGGCAAGGAAAACAATCCTCCGATATCCCAAAGGGCGGGACCTGCTTCAAGCCTGATCCTATTTGGTTACCACCTAGGTTTTTAGGGGGCTCGTTGCAACAGCTGCAAATGTTGCCCTTTGGTAATTGGCGCATAGATTTTCTTCCTTGTTAACAACAAAAGAGAACAGATTTGGGATGGGGGATTTGCACCATTTCCTACCTAATGGGAAAATGGACAAGAATTTAAAGCTACCTTGGCATGAATAATTCAAGGGAGTTGTTGACTTTTTTCCATTTTCCTCCAAACCTGTCAACCCGAGTGAAGAATTAACGGGGCGTAGCTAGCAAGCGGGAGAATTTGTCTGGACAAATTGAAAGGAAGAATTGCGTTGCCATTTTACAGGAGTGGAAGAATTATTATTATAGTTAATTCTTGAAGAGGGGCCGATTTCTTTCTTTTCTTTTCTTTTTTCTTTTTAAAAAAGAGACCTTTGCACCAGAAGGAGGTCAGAGCTGAATAATAAAAAATGTAAATCAAAATAATCTCTGGTCATACCTTCTAAATATTTACAAACCCACTTTGAGCAGGAGAGGGTTCCGGCAGTTACTTCCACCACCGTTTCGCTCGGGCCTGGATGTGCTTGATGCACAGTGTGTGTGCATAGACATCGCAATAGAAATTGTTCTCTCTTTCTCTCTCTCTTTCCTTCTCTCTCCTTTTCTTTCTCCCTCCCTCTCTTTCTCTTCTCTTTTCTCTTTCCCTCTTTCTTTCTCTCTCTCTTTCTCTCTGTCTCTTCTCTTTTCTCTCTCTTTTTCTCTCTCTTTCTCTCTCTCTTTCATTCTCTCTCCTTTTCTTTCTCCCTCTCTTTCTCTTTTTTCTCTCTCTCTCCCTCTTTCTTTCTCTTTCTCTTTCTCTCTGTCTCTTCTCTTTTCCCTCCGCCTCTTTCTCTCTCTCTCTCTTTTCTCTCTTTCTCTTTCTCTTCTCTTTTCCCTCTCCCTCATTCTCTCTCTCTTTTTCTCTCTCTGTCTTTTCTCTTTTCTCTCTCCCTCTCTCTCTCTCTCTCTCTCTCTCTCTCTCTCTCTCTCTCTCTCACACACACACACACACACACACAAAGAGAGTCAATTCCCCAAAGAGGAATATTAATAAATATTCTCCGGCACCGCCCAGAGGTTCAGGGGTGTAGCAGGTCTTGGTCGCTGCCAGTTCCAGTGACCGACGCCACCAAACCACTAAGAGTTCATCCAAACCAATTCAAACCGGTAGGAATCCACCACTGACTCCGAGCTGCCAAGTTGTAGCAACCTTCTGAGACATTGGTTCCAAAATATCTAAATCGGTTCCAAATATTTTACACATTGTTCACTTGCTTTAACACTTTAAATTTAAACTGATCTCTGTTGGCTTCCGTTTTTATTGTATCATGTTTATTTATTGGTGTTGCTTTTTAAGCATTAACAAAAAGAAGGAAAAGTACTTTGAGATCTTCCATTTGCAATTCTTCCTTCAAGGTTAACTTAAGACAGAAATTTGGGGACACTTTAAAGCAGGGATGTGGAACTCAGGGCTGTGAGGGCTGGATCTGGCCCATGGGCTGCTTAGATGTGGCTCCCTGGAAACTGCCCTGGAAACAGCGGACTGGCCCGCTGTGCTTCTGCCAGCGGAAGTGGGGCTTGGGAAGGCTGCGTGCATCCCTCCCGAGCTCCGTTTTCGCTGGCAGAGGGTTGCAGGAGGCCGTGGCAGCTGAAAACGGAGCTCGGGAGCCTCTCTTCGCTGGTAGAGCGCTTGGGCCACCACAGACGCCCCAACCAATGGCGGCTTATGGCTGGTACGCCCCGGTATGCTGGGAGCACCAGGTGCCGTTCTGGTACGGTGCTCCGGAAGGCCCACCTGCCCTCCCTCCTTACCTGTATTTGACCCAACCGGGCCATTTGCGCATGTACAGAGAATGTACCGCACCTGTGCAATGCTCCGCTGAGCAGCTGTAGCATGGCAGGCGGAGGGTGTGCATGCGTGCGCAGCGCACACGCATGTGGTGGACTCCCGGCCCCATCACAGCGTACCACATCGATGGGATCCGTAACCCACCACCGCCCCCAACACGGGTGATGTCGAGCTGGCCACGCCCACCCCAGCCATGCCACCCCCGTCCCCCCCAGGTCAAACACAAGCCTGATGTGGCCCCTCAATGAAATTGAGTTTGACACCCCTGCTTTAAAGCACACAATTAGCACCTGTAGGAAAGAATTAAATCAGGGCAAGCAGTAATGTATTCAGGCTGTGACCTTAATCACATCAACCTCCCCACTCCAGAAATGTCACAATCCCAGTCACCACCGAATGTCGTAGTTGAGATAGTAACCGTTCTGCACAGAGCGGGAGACCGGATATCTTTGGGAGCAAGGCAACTGATTATTATTAATTCATTTTTCCCCAACTGGAGCACAAGGCAACTTTAAGAAAACCTCACTCAACAACTCAACTTTCTCTCCATAGTTTCGCTGGACTGACCCCTTAGTGTGGGCAGTTCTTGGGAGAGAAGAGCCTCTTAGGTGATTTCCTTATCACCAACTGAGTGTGGTTAAGGAGGATGATATCTAAACCTAACTCAAAGAACAGAAGAAGAGAATAACAGAGTTGGTAGGGACCATGGAGGTCTTCTAGTCCAGCCTCCTGCCCAAATCAGGAGTCCTTAAGGAGTATAAGAGCTAGATGCAATTCCTCTTACTGGGAATCTTTTTTTAAAATGTTAAAAAATATTAAACATAAAAATTCAACGCAGGGGTGAAATTCAGCAGGTTCTGGAGAACCGGTAGTGGAAATTGTGAGTAGTTCGAAGAACCTCTGGTATTTTCTGGTTCTGACATTAATACAATTTCGAGAGTCCAGAAGTATTTCACGAGAAAAGTCCTCCACTCCTCTACTCACAAGAGAATCCCTTCTGCCACCAGGCTCAAAATTTTGGGCTTAGACAATTTAGAACTCTGCTGCCTTTGGTCTGACCTAAGCGTAGCACATACAATTATCTACTACAACGTCCTACCTGTCAACAACTACTTCAGCTTCAACTGCAACAACACACGAGCACACAATAGATACAAACTCAAGGTAAACTGCTCTAAACTCGATGGCAGAAAATACAACTTCAGCAACAGAGTAGTGAACGCCTGGAATGCTCTATCTGACTCTGTGACTTCTTCCTCAAACCCCCAAAACTTTAACCTTAGACCAGGGGTGTCCAAACTTGGGAACTTTAAGACTTGTGGACTTCAACTCTCAGAATTCTCCAGCCAGCTCTGCTGGCTGGAGAATTCTGGGAATTGAAGTCCACAAGTCTTAAAGTTCCCAAGTTTGAAGACTTCTGATCTAAATGGAGAGATTGCAGAGGAAGGGATTACAAGAGAGTAAATTACGCTGGCTGGAGAATTCTGGGAGCTGAAGTCCACAAGTCTTCAAGTGCCCACGTTTGGAGACCCCTGCCTTAGGCTGTCTACTGTCGACCTCACCCCTTTCCTAAGAGGTGCATAAGTGCTCTACCATCCCTGTCCTAATATTCCGTTGTATTCATATTCATTTCATGTATTCATAATCATGTCTATACTTATATGTGATATCTAATAAAATACTTGAGGAAATAAATAAAAATAAATAAGTAAAGATAAAAATCACCCTGTGAGTTTCAGCCTAAAGCTTTTGCACAGCCAACATCCCTGTCACAAAACCACACTGACCCGGCACAGGCTTTCAGACTCATAATTTCCCCTGATTGTAAGGGACATTCCCTGCCTCTCTTTAAATGCTGCTAATGGACGTCCCTACAACAAGCCCTTATCGCTTTCCCTCGTCGTCCTCCACTCTAGTCCACTCCAGGGTTATTAAGGTAATAACTGCCTCTGCAATTCATCCCAAATCCCTCACCCCTCCCTCAGTCAGGAAACTAGAGACGTTGTCAAGCTATACAAGCACTTTTGCTGCAGCAAATATTATAGCTTCTCCGTGCACCAAAGAACTAAGGGGGGCAGGGAATGGAATGGAATGGAATAGAAAAGAAAAGAAAAGAAAAAAGAATTAGAAAAGAAAAGAAAAAAAAGAATTAGAAAAGAAAAGAAAAAAGAATTAGAAAAGAAAAAAAATTAGAATAGAAAAGAAAATAGAATTAGAATAGAATAGAATAGAATAGAATAGAATAACAGAGTTGGAAGGGGTTTTGGAGGTCTTCTAGTCCAACCCCCTGCTTAGGCAGGAAACCCTATACCGTTTCAGACAAATGGCTATCCAACATCTTCTTAAAAACTTTTAAGAAGTGTTGTAGCATTCATAACTTCTGGAGTCAAGTTGTTCCACTGATTCATTGTTCTCACTGTCAGGAAATTTCTCCTTAGTTTTAAGTTGCTTCTCTCCTTGATTAGTTTCCACCCATTGCTTCTTCTCCTGCCTTCAGGTGTTTTGGAGAATAGCTTGACCCCCTCTTCTTTGGGGCAGTCCCTGAGATATTGGAACGCTGCTATCATGTCTCCCCTGGTCCTTCTTCTCACTAAACTAGACATAGCCCGTTCCTGCAACCGTTCTTCCTATGTTTTATCCTCCAGTCTATTGTCTATGATGCTAGCCTATTGCCTCCAACAATCCCCAAGAATGAGCTGGAAGGGACCTTGCTAGGTCTTCTAGTTCCACTCCCTGCTCAAACTGGAGATCCCATAATTTTAAATTTCTGAATTTAAATTTAGACCTCAGCAAGCATGTCTCTTTAATTGCTTTCCATCCTGTTCATTGCAACAACTTCCTTCCAGTAGCCTCAGGAATGCAAAATTATGCAGAGAATGGCATGTTATTTATTGATTTATTTTAAACCAATTACTGGTCAAGAATGGAGAATTAGCAAGGGGGCGGGGCCTTTCAGAGCACCGTGGGAAGTTAAAGAAACACGCACAAACCAGACTAAACCATTTGTCCATAAATTTAGATTGGGGAAAGAGGGTGGCTCACCCAACCGCAAGCATCTCAGCAGATGGAAACTCTTCAGGCAAATCAAAATGTTTTTTATTGGTGCTTAAGCATGCAATCTTGGCCTCTGTCCATCGTTCTCATTTAGAAATCTGAACCCATCCCCAATTCTTCTGGGCCTGCGCAGAGTCCTTTTATAACACCAAGGATCCTAATAAATAAGACTGCTTTGGGGAAAACAGGCTCTCAAGAATACGCAGCCTAGTCTCACTTCCTCACAGGGATCAGAATGTCTAGCTTAATGAAAAGAAGGACTAAGGGTGACGTGATAGCAGTCTTCCAATATCTCAGGGGCTGCCACAATGAAGAATAGGATAGGATAGAATAGGATAGAATAGAATAGAGTTGGAAAGGACCTTGGAGGTCTTCTAGTCCAGCCCCCTGCGCAAGCAGGAGAACCTATATACAGAGAGGGTCAAGCTATTCTCCAAAGCCCCTAAGGGTGGGACAGGAAGCAATGGGTGGAAACCAATCAAGGAGAGAAGCAACCTGGAACTAAGGAGGAATTTCCTGACAGTTAAAACAATCAATCAGTGGAACAACCTGCCTCCAGAAGTTGTTAATGCTCCATACTGGAAGTTTTTAAGAAGATGTTGGATAACCATTTGTCTGAAGTTGTGTAGTGTTTCCTGCCTAGGGTTGGACTAGAAGACCTCCAAGGTCCCTTCCAACTCTGTTATTCTGTTAAGAATGATTGCAGAAATTGGGCATGTCTAGTTTAATGAAGAGAAGGACTAGGGGTGACATGATAGCAGTTTTTCAATATTTGAGGGTTTGCCACAAAAAAGAGGGGGGATCAACCTATTCTCCAAAGCACCTGAAGGCAGGACAAGAAGCAATGGCTGGAAACTAATCAAGGAGAGAAGCAACTTAGAACTGAGGAACTTAGCTTAACTTTCCAGACAGTTAAATCAGTGGTGTGCCTTCCCTCCAGAGGTTGTGGGTGCTCCAACATTGGAGGTTTTTAAGAAGAGGTTAGACAACCATTTGTCCAGAATGATATAGGCTCTCCTGTTGGAGTAAAGGATGGGACTAGAAGAACCCCAAGGTCCCTTCCTACTCTGTTATTCTTGGTGTCTTGAACATCTCAAGAAAAGGCTTCCATTAATGAAGACATAAGTTTATTTCTTATTAAAGATGCTCCTTATCAAAGGAGCAACCCCATGGGACTTGTGTTTCCATAATTCCCAGCTATACTTTTTAAGAATTTTGGAAGCCTTCAGACCACCGTTGAGTGAAAATGGCCATGAAGAATGAACATCAGTCTATGTTCTGCATTATTTGCTTATTTGCTAGCAGGTTTCACTGTCTTCCAAAGAAAGTGCTCCTAAGTGGATGAATAAAGACATCAATCTTAATGATCTAAAGTGTAACTTCTCCCCAGAAGTAGCCAAGTTGTAAGAAACACCCCTTTTCGGACACCCCTGGCATCTCCATTCGGAGAACAAGGTAACATCCACTCTTCCTCAGGAGGAAGATTTTGTCCCAAGATTATTTGGAATGTCGGGCATCACTAATTATAGGGTTGCTTCTGCTTGGCCTTGGAAGTTTCACATTCTTGCAGCTCGGCCCAGCCTTTGTCAGAAGGAAAACAGCATCTGCTTCATTTCCCCATGACTTTCTCTTAACTCTTGCCTCTCATTAAAAAGGAGAATGGAGAATATGAAGGGACTCCGCATTCCACAGGCAGATATCCCCGAGACCCGTTGAACTCTAAACCTGCACGTGGTGTGGGAGTTGTAGTCCAACATGTATGAAAGGCATGGAAGGAAGGGAGGGATGAAGAAGGAAAGGAAAAAATGGAAGAGAAATGCATAGTGTTTAAGAGACTTTAGGTTTCTAAATTATATAGTGCTATCAGCAATATCACAAGTAAAAATGCATGTGTTTGGGAAAATGTTTCCTAAACTATAGCATGAATCTCACTTGGGATAGGATGAGAAATTGAGGGGAAAATAAATTTAAGGTATTTGTAAAAATGAGGATCCTAGAAAGTCCAAACTGATTGAGATGTTGTTCCTTCCTTCCTGTAATAAAACTCAAAATCCATGATTGGGGATATTAATCTCTTGGTAAAGATGAAGCATGGGGATGCAGTGGCTAAGATGTTGAGCTTGTGGATCAGAAAGATTGGCAGTTCGGCGGTTCAAATCCCTAGCGCTGCATAACTGAGTGAGCTCCCGTTCCTTGTCCCAGCTTCTGCCAACCTAGCAGTTCGAAAGCACGTAAAAAATGCAAGTAGAAAAATAGGAACCACCTTTGGTGGGAAGGTAACTGTGTTCCGTGGCCTTTGGTGTTGAGTCATGCCAGCCACATGACCATGGAGACGTCTTCGGACAGTGCTGGCTCTTTGGCTTTGAAACGGAGATGAGCACCACCCCCTAGAGGCGGGAACAACTAATACATATGTGCGAGGGGAACCTTTACCTTTACCTTAAAGATGAAGCCCCTGATGAGATTACAATGAGGGTAGATAGGTATCTACCTGTATTGGGAGGGAGGGAAGAGAAGATTCCTCTTACTTTCAGAACTTTCACAAAGGGTTTTTAATCTGTTGTCATGACAACAGATGTACCATTTAAAGTAATTATTGGTGAATAACAAAACAACCAGGAAGGAGAGATAAAAGGCCAGAGAGACATTTGTTATTCACAGCTAAAGCACTTTCTGAATTAAATAGCTTGGGGTTTTTTTTGTCAGCATATTGAAACGGGATGAGAAGCTCAAAACAACTGAAGCCATCCGGAGCCAAAGGTCTCCCTGATTTTGTTTCAAGGTTGAGACAAATGGCACTCTTATCCTCTCTGGACACTTTGAATTCTGAAAGTCAGGCTCAACTTTGGAACAAGGTCATTATCTTCCCATTTTCCCACAGCATTAAATGTAACAGGCCTGACAGCCCCCCCCCCCCTCCCGCTTCATCAGGAGATTGTGTCCTGTAACGAGAGTAACACAGGGGGTTAAAGGCAAAATACTTCATTGGGCTTCTTTCTTTCTTTCTTTCTCAACTTAGTGGTGGTCCCTTTGGGCCTGGTGCCCTAAGCATGTGCTTAGTCTGCTCAAGGGTTAATGCACCACTGGGGAAACCCATTCTAGAGCTGGAAGCCATCTTTTACATGGGGCCTTCAGGCCTGCCAGTCTCCTCTGCCAACTCCGGGCAATTCTTCAGACGGAAACCCTCTCTGATAAAAAATAGCATCTCCCATTGACCTTAGCGAAGAAGTCTGTGTGGTGGAAGCTTTTTGACTTGTAGCTTCGGATTAGGCTCCACGTTGTGATGAATGCGATGATGATGTCTCTCATGAGGCCCTATTAATCCACCTCCAGGTAACCTCGGGGCGGTTCTTGCTTTGGCCTTGGTTCCCTGATGCATCTTAGAATTGCCCAACTCTCCCGAGCGCCTTGTTTCCTCTCTGTCTCTAGGTTATCTCTCTCCTTCTTATAGAAAGTTATACAACTTGGAGTCCCTCTTGTGGTTTTGGCTGGAGCTTATGGCCTCTGCCCCTTTGGGGCTATTTTGATTTAGGTTTCCATGAGAAATTCCTGAGACGGCAGTACATAGAATAGAATGGGAACGGGGATGGGATGGGATGGGATAGGAAATAATTGGAATAATAGAATATGAAATAATTGGAATAAGAAGAATAGAATAGAATAGAATATATATATATTGGAATGAAGAATAGAATAGAATAGATATTGGAATTAAGAGTAGAATAGAGTAGAATAGAATAGAATAGATTTTTACTGCTGCCCAATTCTTGCTGTAGCGACTCTGGGTGGCCAATCACTGGTCAAGACAGTATACAAAATAACAACAAAACCCAATAGCTATGATACAGCCCATAGTTGCCATCAAGTGGGGGCGGGGGGGGAACCAATTGAATAAACTAAAAATACATCACAGGGGCTCAGTTAACCCTCGACCCTCACATCTGGAATATATTCAGGTCTTTAGAGTTTGTGCAAAGACAGCAAAGTTGGAGACTGTCTAATCTTGGGAGGAAGGATGTTTCATAGGGCAAGAAAAAAAAAACACACCTCCCTTTCCCTGTCCTGAAAATAACATGCTTTAAATTCAGAATTCCTTAGTCAGCAAAGCTGAGGAGAAGAAGCAATGGATGGAAACTTCTTAAAGAAAGATCCAATTCAGAATGAAGGAGAAATTCATCAACAGTGACGACAATCCATGGAATGACTTGTCTCCTAGAGTTCTGGGTGCTCCATCACTGGAGGTTTTCAAGAAAAGATTGTACAGTCATTTGTCTGGGATGGTATGGGGTCTCCTGCTCTGGGCATGAGATTGGATTAGAACAGAAGTCTTCAAACTTGGCAACTTGAAGAGTTGTGGACTCCAACTCCCAGAATTCCCCAGCCAGCATAATTTGCTCTCTTGTAACCCCTTCCTCTGCAATCTCTCCACTTAGATCAGAGGTCTTCAAACTTGGCCACTTTAAGACTTGTGGACTTCAACTCCCATAATTTTCCAGCCAGCATAATTTGCTCTCTTGTAATCCCTTTCTTTGCAATCTCTCCATTTAGATCAGAGGTCTTCAAACTTGGCCACTTTAAGACTTGTGGACTTCAAATCCCAGAATTCTCCAACCAGCAGCTGGTGGAGGAACTCTGGGAGTTGAAGTCCACAAGTCTTAAAGTTGCCAAGGTTGGAGACCTCTGCTTTAATTGATCTTAACGCCAGAGCACCCAAAATCAGGCCTTACAGTAAATGGCAGCCCTATTGGGGCCCAAAACGGCAACTCTTGGCCATCATTGAGGGCAGCAACCCAAGAGACCTTTTTTCAGCTGATGTGAGTGACCACCGAGTTGGACTGACTTGGCTCACGTTGTCCGAAGCACACAGCAGCAGCTGTCCACAAGTTCTCTGTTGGCTGCCAACAGGATGAGTTAGAAAACAACTTGCAAGCAAATTTTCTATGAAGCAAGGCCAACACCCACTTTGTGGTTGTGCTGCTTTGATAAACCTCTGTTTGTGGTGTTCTTCTCTCCCCCCACATCCCGCTGGAGGGTTTCTATCAGCCCACCCATCAGTGTCGTTCCTGGTCACATGCTTCCTTTTCACATGCCCTCTGCAATAGACACTGTAACCCTGGACCGCTTCCCAGTGCAAAGCAAGGGACTCCATGTTCTTCTGAGTTAAGCACTATGGACATTCCCCCCTCCCCCTTTTCCCTTGTGCAGGAATCTTGAAGGAGAAGAATGGGGAAATAATCACGTTATTTCAAGGGTCTTGTGCAAGAGGAGACCGATATCTTTTCTCCGTCACAATTCACTGAGATGTATCAAAGCGAAGCTCACCTTCACTGTTATCAAGCATTTGACACACTAAACACCGCCTGCACTATGGTGAAGTTATCAAGGAAATGACACTCCATCGGCGAGCCATCTGTGCCGAATTGTGAGGGACATGAGCTGCTCGCAAAAGACTTGGAGGGAGGTGGGGGTGGGTGGGAATTGGATCCCGCTAACTCTGCGATGATGCGAGGTGCCAGGGAATGCCACATGCCGGTCTGTGCAAACAAACCAGTAACCCTCTGGGAAGCTATCGGAGATCTTGACACAAAAGAAGTGCCCAGTTTTGAAAGCTGGAGATCCCAAGGGAAGGGGTAAACTGGCTAAGCCAGGGGTGTCCAAACTTGGGAACTTTAAGACTTGTGGACTTCAACAAGTCTTAAAGTCCACAAGTCTTACAGATCCCAGGTTTGGACATCCCTGGGCTAAGCCATCCATTACAATGATTTGCTTTCTACAACAGCTCATTGAATGATTGTTCAAAGCTACAATGGCATTGAAAACAGTGACAAGATTAGTTTTTCATGCTTATGATAGTTGCAGCATCCCTGTGATCACATGATCAAAATTCAGATGCTTGGCAGCTGCCACAAATTAGGGGGGGACAAATTAATCTCCAAAGCACTAGAGGGGAATACAAGAAACAATGGATGGAAACTAACCAAAGAGAGAAGCAACTTGGAATTAAGGAGAAATTTCCAAACAGTGAGGACAATGAACCAGGGGAACAGCTTGCCACCAGAAGTTGTGGTTGCTCCATCATGGGAGGTTTTTAAGAAGAAACTAGACAGCCACTTGTCTGAAATATTATAGGTTCTCCTGCTTGAGCAGGGGGCTGGACTGGAAGGCCTCCAGGGTCCCTTCCAGCTCTATTCTATTCTATTCTATTCTATTCTATTCTATTCTATTCTGAGTGCAGAGAAAAACAACCAAGACGATTAGGAGACTGAAGGCTAAAACATATGAAGAACGGTTGCAGGAACTGGGTTTTGTCTAGTTTAATGAAAAGAAGGACTAAGGGAGACATGATAGCAGCCTTCCAATATCTCAGGGGTTGCCGCAAAGAAGAGGGAGTCAAACTATTCTCCAAGGCACCTGAGGGTAGAACAAGAAGCAATGGATGGAAACAAATCAAGGAGTGGAGCAACTTAGAACTGAGGAGAAATTTCCTGACAGTTAGAACAATTAATCAGTGGAACAGAAGTTGCCTTCAGAAGTTGTGAATGCCCCAACACTGGAAGTCTTTAAGAAGATGTTGGATAACCATTTGTCCAAGTGGTGTAGGGTTTCCTGCCTAAGCAGGGGGTTGGACTAGAAGACCTCCAAGGTCCCTTCCGACTCTGTTATTCTATTTTATTCTATTCCATAATTATAAATATGCTAATGTAATTAACAGATTTACAAATAAGCTAATATAAAGAGAAACCTAGTTAAAACTATTCTGTTACACTATTATTATCATTATTAGTATATGTGCTATTATTTCTTTTTGTTCTTTCTTTTTTTGCACATGATGTGCCCTGACATTCGAAAGGTTTAGGAATTTAAAAGAAATGTTCAAATCCTTGGGGGCAACAGTCATGGGGCACATTGGTGCCTATGCCCTCGATGGCACAGATATTCTTCAAAAATGGAGCCGTGCCAAGGTCTGGGTTCTAGGTCGAAGTCTTCTGCCTGTGGCATCTCCAGAAAGGACAGGCGGATTGAGACAGTCCTCGGAGGAGACACCAAGCAATCACGGGGCAGCAGGACAGGGAGTCCATTTCTCCAAAGTTCGCTGACCGCACTGCATAAGCACATTCCTTGGGGAGGGGTGAAGAAACACAGGCCTGGGGTCACAGTAGGGGAAACCGTCATCTGGCCTGGAAGACGGCTGCAAGAGGCAACTTGCATTTTTAATGACTAAGGGGGAAAACACCAAAGATTGTGCAGATTTTGAAACAAACAAACAAACCCTGAAGGCCAGACCAGCAATAATGGATGGGAACTGGACAAGGAGAGGTTCAACCTGGAAATAAGGAGGAATTTTCTGACAGTGAGAACAATCAACCCATGAAACAGATGTTGCCTCCGGAAGTTGTGGGAGTTTCATCACTGGAGGCTTTGAAGGGGAGACTGGACTGCCATCTGTCAGAAATGGTGATGGGTCTCCTGCTTGGGCAGGGGGCTGGACTAGAAGACCTACAAGGTTCCCTTCCAACTCTGTTATCTGTTAGCATATGAAGAATGGTTACAGGAACTGGGCATGGCTAGTCTAGTGAATAGAAGGACCAGGGGAGACAGGATAGCAGTCTTCCAATATTTGAGGGGCTGCCACAGAGAGTAAGGGGTCCAAAGCACCCAAAGGCCAGACAAGGAATAATGGGTGGAAACAGATCAAAGAGAGACTTAACCTAGAAATAAGGAGGAACTTTCTGACAGTGAGAACAATCACACCATGGAACAGCAGTTATTATTATTATTATTATACGATTGTATCACAGCGGCCAGTTGTTTCGCCGGATTTGGCATTGATTACTAGTCGGGCCCCACCCAGGGGCCTAGGATGTCGTAACGTATTTTCGTAATATACGTGCAGATCCAAGCAGTGCAGCTTTTTGCATTTGACTGATGGTGATTTTGTCAAGTTTTAACTGTTTTAAATGTAATTCCAGTGCTTTTGGAATAGCACCCAGTGTGCCGATTACCACTGGAATTACCACTGCTGGTTTGTGCCATAATCGTTGGATTTCAATTTTTAAGTCCTGGCATTTCGCAACTTTTTCATGTTCCTTCTCCTCGACCCTGCTATCACCTGGTATTGCGATGTCTATGATTGTAACCTTATTTTTCTCAACCAGTGTGGTGTCTGGTGTGTTATGTGCTAGTATTTTGTCTGTTTGTATACGAAAATCCCACAGGATCTTGACCATCTGATTTTCGGTGACTTTTTCAGGCTTATGTTCCCACCAGTTTGTTGTTGTTTTAATATTGTAATTTTTGTTATTATTTTATTATTTTGTTATTATTATTATTATTACTACTACTACTACTATACGATTGTATCACAGCGGCCAGTTGATTCGCTGGATTTGGCATTGATTACTAGTCGGTCCCCAATATTATATATTATTAATATATATATATATATAATTATTATTATTATTATTATTATTATTATTATTATTATTATTAATTGTATTTATAGACCACCCCCTCTCCCCGAAGGGACTCGGGGCGGTGTACAGACAGCAGCTAAAAAAAACCATATACACAATAGACAATATTAAATACCCCTTAAAAACAGATTAAATATAAAGCCGTACAATAATAAAAATTAAAAAGCAGCCTTTGGAAGTTGCCTTTGGAAGTTGTGGGAGCTTCATCCCTGGAAGCTTTCAAGAAGAGACTGGACTGCCATCTGTCAGAAATGGTGTAGCGTCTCCTGCTTGGGCTGGTGGGTTGGACTAAATGACCTTCAAGGTCCCTTCCAACTCTGTTAATCTGATATAAAACAGAGATGGGCCATCGAAGGAGATAGCAAGGACCTATAGGGAAGGTGCTTAACACCACGTAGGCAAAACATCTTGTGTGCTGTGCAATTCATACAACCTCCTCCTCCACCACCACTAGAAGTAGTGAGGGCCAAAGTTTGAGTAGAGCCTTCAGAATTGGCAATCGTGCCCTGCCCTTTGGAACGCACTTCGACACATGTCGACACTCCGTCTGCCCTGCTGTGGGCTTTGTTTGTGTGCCTCCCCTGCCCGCAGATGCCACTGGACAAGCTGCAAACTCCAATCTTGCAAATGCTTAAGGAACCATTCCAACTCTGAGGAATGCCTTGCCCCCCTCCTGCACTTGGGGGGGGGGGAACCGGCTGCATGGGAGTTATTTTAACCATTTGGAGATATTTTAACCTTCTCTCTGAGAAAGAGGCAGACTGTGTTGCTTTTGACAAGTGGGTAGCCTTAGATTGGAATTCATAGAAGAAAGGAGGACTGCAACGGTGGTAGTGGTGGTGGGATTTGCAATTCTTGAATTCTAGAGGAGAATGAGTTAGTCCACCCACCCTTCTCCCGGGACCTCTTGTGGCCTGCCAGCGGAGCTGGTAGCAGATTTGGACAGTGAGGAGGCTGGGGAGGAAACTGGGCCAGTCCTGGAGTCTGCGAAGGCTCGGATGAGGACTCTGTGTCAGAGGCAGAAAGCGGGCCAGGGCCATCTGACAGTTCTCAGCTGCCTTCAGAGTCAGACATCAGTGAGGCAGACGAACAGCTGGAGCATGTTCCCAGTGTGCGCATGCACAGAGTTGCCAGACGAAGGGAAGAGCTAAAGAACAGGGGTCGACTTGGGAGTAAGGCCACAGGTGGACGATGAATGGCCCCTCCCAGAGGAAATAAAAGAGGAGCGAAAGGGGAGTGGAGTTTGCAGGAGACAATTACTTCGCTTCATTGGTTCTTGACTCCCCCAGGCTCCTTGCCAAGTTCTGCAGATATGGGCCTGGCAGCTCTCCAAGCCAGAGAAGGGCTGTGACTGTAAATCCTCCCTTGAAAGACTTTGCTGGGTGTGAATGAGCAGAATTCACAGTCAATTAATAAAAAGGTTTTTGTTGGGACCAGGAGTGGCTTCAGGCTCTTGGGAAGCCTCGGTCTTCTGCCTCACTGATATCCGGCTCTGAAGGCAGCTGATAACTGTCAGACGGCTCTGGCCCCCTCTCTGCTTCCGACACAGAGCCCTCATCAGAGCCTTCCCCAGAATCCAGGACTGGCCCATGCTCCTCCCCAACCTCCTCACTATCCTCCTCCTTGTCTTGATGGAATAGGCAGATCTTCACTGCTCTGGAGAAGTCCAAAAGATTATGGAGGGAATTTATTGGATGGCAACCGAAAATGCCTGCTTGGAATGTCATATAGCATTGTCATAAAGTGAGGACCTGGAGGGAGAGGACTTTCTCCCAACTGACCAGGTGGGAAAATGAATCTAAGAGGAGGTAGTTGCTTCTTCTGGTAACCCAGCCTGGAACTACTAAAACGCAAATGGTTGTAGAACTTCTTCCCTTCAAGATCAGTGGTGAAATTCAATTTTTTTTACTACCTGTTTTGTGGGCGTGGCTTGGTGGGCCTGGCAGGGGAAGGATACTGCAAAATCCCCATTCCCACCCCATTCTGGGGCCAGCTAGAGGTGGCATTTGCCGGTTCTCTGAACTACTAAAAATTTCTGCTACCGGTTCTCCAGAACCTGTCAGAACCGGCTGAATGTCAACCCTGCTTCAGATGCTCTTAGCACTGTGATGGCTAACTTTTTTCTAAAGTGTCCCGAAACTCTGTGTGCGTGTGCTATCGCACGTGCATGCATGCCCACCCACCTGCACATGCGACCCCCTCGCACATGCGCATGCCCCCTCTCACATGGAGAGGGGAGTTTTTGCCCTCCCCAGGCTCCGGAGTCTTTCCTGAAGCCCAGGGAGGGCAAAAACGGCCTCCCCAGCCCTCCGAAAGGCCGGAAATCAGCTGACATGCGCACCGGAGCAGAGGGTTCCATGCGGGCAAATATGGCTCCATGTGCCACAGGTTTGCGATCACGGTCTTAGCAACTCTCTTCCCCTAAAAGAGAAGGAGTTGCCTTAAAAATGGCAGTTGTGTGGTCTTCAGGAGATGCAACACTGGTGGCAAATTTCCCCCCATAATTGCTGCTGGGTTTGCCGTGCCTGCTATAGAGAGGGGCTCCTGAATACAAGGGAAAATAGGAAGCAAGCAGCTTCTGCAGACAGTTGCAGCAAGAAGCAGAGAGCCCGAAGAAATCTCCTGGAGTAGATCCTACTGATCCTAGGAGTTGGCCCAACAGCCCCCTTCCTCCTAAACTGGTCAGGACAGGTCCTTATCTGCAGATCAAGGGAGCCCCTGTCTCCATGGGATGCAGATTAGTTTTCTCAAACAAGCCACAGCGGCTACTCATAATTAATGCGATGAAGATTATATCAATGAATATGGACACTGGAGCCAGGCAGTAGATATAGATTCTGCTCACGTTTCTTCTCCAGCATCTTTTTTTTTCAAGACGTCCTTGATGACATTTTTAATGCAATGAAGATATGAATTATTTTCTCTCCTTTCTTCTTCTTCTCCTCCTTCCTCTTTCCCTACTCCTCCTTTCTCCTTTCTCCTTTTTCCTTTCTCCTTCTCACCCTCTTCCTCCTTCCCTTTCCTCCTTTCTCCTTCTCTGTCTCCTTCTCCTCTTTCTCACCCGCCTCCTCCTTCCCCTTCTCCTTTCTCTTTTCTCTTCCTTCTCCTCCTCCTTTCTCTTTTCTCCTTCTCACGCTCCTTCTCCTCCTTCTCCTTCCCCTCCTCCTCCACCTTTCTCCTTCTCACCCTCCTCCTTTCTCCTTTCTCCTTCTCCTCCTCCTTTTCCTTCCCCTTTCCCTTCTTTCTCCTCCTCCTTCTCTGTTTCCTTCTCCTCCTCTTTCTCACCCTCCTCCTCCTTTCCCTTCTCCTTTTACTCCTCCTCCTCCTCCTCCTCCTCCTCCTCCTCCTCCTCCTCCTCCTCCTCCTCTTCCTTTCTAACTTTCTCACTCTTGTCTGTAAACTGAGTCATCTTGGGCTGAATTACTAGTGAGACCTGAAGATCGTTGAGTCTCTCAGTAAATCAAGAGCTTTGGTGGATGGATCTGGAAGGTGGGAGAGGCCACTCCAAGACAATCTAGTCCTAATTGTCCCTTAATCAGACAGACACTGATTTATAAAAAAATTATCAAGAGCCCACCTGGTAAAGTGGATAAATTTCCTTTATTGGAGGGGAGGGGGAAGGGAGATCCCCATTTCCAAGCAAAGTCACGGGATGAGATCAACCGCCATGCTGCGTTTCCATGGATGCCTCTGATGTGAGTGGATCATAGAGATTCTTTGGAAATTTAAAAAAAACCACACCGTAGGTGAGGCTGTCACTGTGTAGCTTGCCAGCTTCCCTTGATTATTATTATTTTTAATGGAAAGAAGTGGGAAAAATTAATGAGCTGAGGAGAGGAATCCTCCCACTTGGGTCATTATTCTCGCTGTTCATAAAGATTCTTGTCCTTCAAAATTATTTGGAGAGTTTCTTCTTTCTCCTTGAGGCTGAAAGGTTGGGGACCCCTGCTCTAAGGCAAGACAAGAAGCAATGGATGGAAACTCCTTAAAGATAGATCCAATCTAGAACTAAGGATAACTTCCTTGACAGTGACGACAATCCATGGAACAACTTGTCTCCTAGAGTTCTGGGTGCTCCATCACTGGAGGTTTTCAAGAAAAGGTTGGGCAGTCATTTGTCTGGGATGGTATGGGGTCTCCTGCTCTGGGCACGAGGTTGGACTAGAACAGAGGTCTTCAAAGTTGGCAACTTGAAGACTTGTGGACTTCAACTCCCAGAATTCCCCAGCCAGCATAATTTACCCTCTTGTAATCCCTCCCTCTGCGATCTCTCCACTTAGATCAGAGGTCTTTAAACTTGGCCACTTGAAGACTGGTGGACCTCAACTCCCAGAATCTCCCAGCCAGCATAACTTACTCTCTTGAAATTCCTTCCTCTACAGGAAGGGATCAGATCAGAGGTCTTCAAACCTGGCAACTTTAAGACTTGTAGTCTTTGACTACCAGAATTCTCCAGCCAGCTCCCCCAAGTTTGGGGACCCCTGGACTAGAAGATCTCCAAGGTCCCTTCCAGCCCTGTGAGTCTATGGTTTTATGCATGTCACTGGCAGACGTCCACATTGATTAAAACATTAACGTTCAGGAGCTCATCCAAAACTCTGTGTGTTGTACACATGTGAGGTTGTTAGGTCTCCTGGCAGCCAAGAAGTGGAAACAAATAAACTCCAGAGGTAAAATGAGTCGAGATAACAAGAAAAGAGAGTTCAGAGGAAATTTGAACTGTTCCGTTTCCTTTGCTGTGCTGTTCATGTCAGCCCCTCAACAGCCCTCAAATCACTTCAGACTTCCTGAAGTTCATCAAGTAGATGTTCCAAATGCTATTCCTAGAAACAAGAGAGGCACGGATATTTATAGGCTTTGGAAAAACACTTGACTGAGAAGAGGACCTTGGAGTTCCTCAGGATGTGGTGGCATTGTCCCGTGAGCAGGGCGGGACAGAAAGCTAGGCCTGCTTTTAAGCAGAAGCAAACACAACAAAGTGTGTTTACCACACAATAAAAGAACATCATTCAAACTTGTGGCCACCTTCCAGGGGAAGAGGCGTGGTGGAATCGGTCTCTTGAGCTTCATATCTGCAGCGATCTGTACTCAACTTGGGTTGGCCATCACAGCACCACAAAAAATGGAGAGAGGGTCTCAAAGGTCAATATCTGCACCAAGCGTAGGTGATGCGTGTCAAAGAGGGCGGAGCTTCAACAGGTCATGCAAGGGTGCCATCTTGACTCTTTTGCCCAGCCCAGAAGTTCTGGTCATGTCTTCCAACTGTCCCTTTACTCAGAGTGAAAAAAAAGAAGCCACGCTAGTGGATTTTGGCCACTAGCTATTCCTCTGGTGATTTTGAGGAGACATGGGGTGTGTGAGTGCCTATTTCAAGTTTATTGCTTTGTGGCTGTGATGGCAAACTTATGGCATGCAGAGCTCCCACTGCGGACATGTCAGCCGTTGCCCCAGCTCAGCACCACCGTGCATGCGCACGTGCCGCCTGCCGGCCAGCTGTTTTTTTGGGTCTCTGCCATGCATGTGCAAGGTGCGTAGCTCATGTGGAAGATACGGCGCATGTCCAGGAGATGGGGGGGGTTGCTTGCACATGCGCGAGGGAGGGTGAGCACGGAGGGTTTCATGCACATGTGTGAGGGGCACAGGTGAGGCATGTGAGGGAATGTTGCATGGGCATTGCACTATGGGTGCGTGCCTGCTGTTGCGCATGTTTTAGGCATGTGACAACAAAAAGTTTAACTGTCACTGCTATATGGAAAGCAGGCTAGTGCATGAAATCTTGTTTTGAAAACTCCTACCCAAGAACATACACTCGAGTGATGTATGTGATATTAAACACTTGCAAACTCCTGATACGGCTGATTTTTCACCCTAATCAATTTTGAAATCATGTCTCGAAGTGACTACCCTTCCTTTAACATTTTCCTGGGATTTTCCCAGCTTCTGTGGGTGGTTTAATCAAAGGGTGGCAGTAGATTAATGGACATTTTGAGTTGTTATATCTTGGTGAACGGAAGAAGCCTCTGAACTTACGATAAATTGCCACATTTGAATTAGAGGCCCTCGTTGTGCAGTTCAATGGTTGTCTAGACCACGGTTGGCTCACTGGCTAAGACAATCAAAAGATTGGCAGTTCGATGGTTCGAATCCCCAGTGCCGCATAACGGAGTGAACTCCCGTGACTTGTTCCAGCTTCTGCCAAACTAGCAGTTCGAAGGCATGTAAAAAAATGCAAGTAGAATAATAGGGACCACCTTTGGTGGGAAGGTAATAGCGTTGCGTGCGCCTTTGGCATTGAGTCATGCCGGCCACATGACCACGGACACGTCTTTGGACAGCGCTGGCTCTTCGGCTTTGAAAAGGAGATCAGCACCACCCCCTAAAGTCAGGAATGACTAGCACAGATGTGCAAGGGGAACCTTTACCTTTACCTTAGACCAGGGGTCTCCAACCTTGGCCACTTTAAGCCTGGAGGACTTCAACTCCAAGAATTCCCCAGCCAGCAAACCTCTGGTTTAGTAAATAGTCTTTGAGGCTGTAGCCTCTTTCAGATGCAGGAGTAGTTGGTGTAAAGGAACGGATAACTGCAGAAGGGACTCTTTAAACATCTGTGGGAACCTGAATCTTCTCTGGGAGACAAGAGACAGCATGCACAGGAAGACACTGGAAACCTTACCCAAGTGTGTGGGAAGCTGGAAAAAAAAACTAATAGCAGAAAT